>NW_024070200.1:45974388-46209708 GCF_014754425.2 Oryx dammah
CCCCCCAAAATAAAGTCTGACACTGTTTCCACTGTTTCCCCATCTATTTCCCATGAAGTGATGGGACCAGATGCCATGATCTTCATTTTCTGAATGTTGAGCTTTAAGCCAACTTTTTCACTCTCCTCTTTTATTTTCATCAAGAGGCTTTTTAGTTCCTCTTCACTTTCTTCCATAAAGGTGGTGTCATCTGCATATCTGAGGTTATTGATATTTCTCCTGGCAATCTTGATTTCAGCTTGTGTTTCTTCCAGTCCAGCGTTTCTCATGATGTACTCTGCATAGAAGTTAGATAAGCAGGGTGACAATATACAGCCTTGACGTACTCCTTTTCCTATTTGGAACCAGTCTGTTGTTCCATGTCCAGTTCTAACTGTTGCTTCCTGACCTGCATACAGATTTCTCAAGAGTCAGGTCAGGTGGTCTGGTATTCCCATCTCTCTCAGAATCTTCCACAGCTTATTGTGAGCCACACAGTCAAAGGCTTTGGCATAGTCAATAAAGCAGAAATAGATGTTTTTTTGGAACTCTCTTGCTTTTTCCATGATCCAGAGGATGTTGGCAATTTGATCTCTGGTTCCTCTGCCTTTTCTAAAACCAGCTTGAACATCAGGAAGTTCATGGTTCACATATTGCTGAAGCCTGGCTTGGAGAATTTTGAGCATTACTTTATTAGTGTGTGAGATGAGTGCAATTGTGCGGTAGTTTGAGCATTCTTTGGCATTGCCTTTCTTTGGGATTGGAATGAAAACTGACCTTTTCCAGTCCTGTGGCCACTGCTAAGTTTTCCAAATTTGCTGGCATATTGAGTGCAGCACTTTCACAGCACCATTTTGAAGATATGAAATAGCTCAACTGGAATTCCATCACCTCCACTAGTTTTGTTCATAGTGATGCTTCCTAAGGCCCACTTGACTTCACGTTCCAGGGTGTCTGGCTCTAGATGAGTGATCACACCATCGTAATTATCTGGGTTATGAAGATTTTTTTTGTACAGTTCTTCTGTGTATTCTTGCCATCTCTTCTTAATATCTTCTGCTTCTGTTAGGTCCATATCATTTCTGTCCTTTATCGAGCCCATCTTTGCATGAAATGTTCCCTTGGTATCTCTAATTTTCTTGAAGAGATCTCTAGTCTTTCCCATTCTGTTGTTTTCCTCTATTTCTTTGCATTGATCGCTGAAGAAGGCTTTCTTATCTCTTCTTGCTATTCTTTGGAACTCTAGGGGACTATAATTATAAACTATAATCTCACGCTGTTTTATTGTGTGAGATTATAAAGGGAGAAAGATAGGAAAGACTGGGGTCAGATATGGATAGAAGGAAAGAAGGTTTGAAGAATCGTCCTAGCCCACCACACACTCTAGGAAAGGTCTGGCATGGCTGTCAAGAAGTCCTGCAGCCAAGATTTGCCACCAGGGTGGTTTTGTGTCAATCAGAAATGGACCTGCCTTAGTGTCCCTGCTACGCTTTGTCATCGGATGGGAGACGCCAACAGGAAGTATGTCCTCCATGCGAATGTGACAGTGACTTTCAGAGTGTAGTTGAAACCCCTGGTTATGGCCCCTATAATTGGATGTCTGCGAGGCTCAGTCTCATGGCCACTACACACACTCAAATTCAAATCCCAGTAAAACAACTTATAGCCATGTGACCTTCCTTGCACAAGATACCCTCTGGGAGCCAGTTGTTTCCCAGTCTGTAAAATGGGGATAATAGTAGTGGCTACCATACAGAAAAATGTATGTAAATTTTCTTAGCACAGAGACCTCCCTGGTGGTCCAGTGGTTCAGACTTTGCACTTTCACTGCAGGGAGCACAGGTTCAATCCCTAGTCTGTGAGCTAAGATCTCACATGCCGTATGGCTAAAAAAAAAATTAATTTATTGCCTAGCACAGGAGAAAATACACAGTAAGTGCTCACCATGCAGTAGCTAGTACTAATATTGTATTTGCTGCTATAATTGTTATTTATTTCTAGATTTTATGCACCTCCATTAAAATAGTAGATCTCATAGTCTATATATAGTGAGTACTCTGTTTATTCTACTTAGTATCGTATTATAAGTCTTTCCCCAAGGTATCATTTGCTCTCCCTAACATTTTAAAGGCTACATTATATTTTACAGGGTGTACATATTCTAGTTTTTTTATGATTCTCCTAATCATTAGGGCTTTACAGTTTTTATTTTTCAGCTATTATAAAAAAATTTTGTGGTGGACATTTTTATACAGAAATAATGTTTTCTGCTATATTTGAGATTTTTTCTTTAGGGTCCTAGAAAAAGTCAATTAGGTTAGAAAGTGTGAACTCTTTTTTATTTTTGGCTGCGCAGCATGTGGGATCTTAGTTTCTCCACCAAGGATCAAACCTGCACCACCTGTACTAGAAGCAGAGTCTTAACCGCTGGGCCACCAGGGAAGTTCCTGAGTGGTGTGAACATCTCTAAGGCTCTTGATCCATGTTGCCACATTCACTCTCCAGAAAAGTGGGACTGTGTACATTCTAACCAACAACATGTAAGAGTATTCATTTCATGGGCCCTTCCCCCGTCTTGGGGTTTGAAAGGCAAAACAGCATCTACGTGTTTATTCTCTATTACTCATACATGAGTTTATGTGCTCAGTCATGTCACGCTTTGCAGCCCGCCAGGCTCCTCTGTCCATGGGATTTTCCAGGCAAGAATACTGGAGTTGGTTGCCTTTTCCTCCTCCAGGGGATATTCTGACCCAGGGATCAAACTCAAGTCTCCCACATCTGCTGTGTCTCTTGCACTGCAGGTGGATTGTTTACCCACTGAGTCATTGGGGAAGGCCCTGTTACTCATAAGGATGAACTATTTTCCAAATGGTTTTGTATAGGTAACATGATATGCAAAGGAAATTATTTTGTGAATATTCCTTACTACTGAGATTTTTCTTTTCAATTAATTTAAATAATTTATTTAATAATAATTGCCTGAAACACTTGCTATTATTTTGCCTTTTGGGATTTTTAGGTTTTTAAATGTATAGAGATCATTTGTTAATCAAATCAATTTATGGTTTGTTTTTTTTTTTCATAATTTCTCCTGTCTCTTTTAAGCTTTGGAAGCCCATAGTCCTGTAGAAAGCAAACCTTTCTTTACAGATTGTTTAAAGTGAAACTGCACCTGAGCTGCTCAGATAGTTTGTAGGTTTTATTAATTAATTAATTAATTAATTAATTATTTTTGGCTGTGCTGTTTCTTCATTGCTGTGCAGGCTTTCTCTAGTTGCAGCAAGCAGGGGCTACTCTCTAGTTGTGATGGCTTCTCGGATCATGGGCTCTAGCGCACGCAGGCTTCCGTAGTTGTGGTGCACGGGCTCAGTAGCTGCGCAGCATGTGGGATCTTCCAGGATCAGGTATTGAACCCGTGTCTCCTGCACTGGCATTCTCCCAATGCCAATTTAGGAAATGCCAAAATTTATATTTTTGTTCATAATTTCTCCTGTCTCTTTTAAGCTTTGTTGTCATTGTATAGTTGCTCAGTCGTGTCTGACTCTTTGCAACCCCATGGACTGTAGCGCGCCAGGCTTCCCTGTCCTTCATTATTCTCCAGAGTTTGCTCAAACTCGTGTCCATGGAGTCAGTGATGCCATCCAACCATCTCATTCTCTGTCGCCCCCTTCTCCTCCTGCCCTCAATCTTTCCCAGCATCAGAGTCTCTTCCAATGAGTCGGCTCTTGGCATCAGGTGGCCAAAGTATTGGAGCTTCAGGAAGTCCATCCTCCTGCAGAAAGCAAACCTTTCCTTACAGATTGTTTAAAGTGAAACTACAACTGAGCTGCTCAGATGAAATTATTTTTTTAATGCAATGAGTTGAGCCCAGTGAAATAACCATCTACTGCAACGACCTTCTCAGAAATGGGGTTTTGTGTTTTAGGACCCAGGAGAGCCACTAAGGACTGTCCAGGAAGAGTCCTCCTTGTGCAGAGGTGCTGCCTGGAGCTGCGATGGAGGGAGCTGGGGAGGCACCGGGGCTGGGCAGGTCTGCTGCTTCTAAGGATTTCCGCTTCTATCACATGGATCTGTCTGACTCTGAAGACAGACTGCAGATCTTCCCAGAAGAGAGTACTCGGATGAGAAGAGGTGTCCAAGCTGAAATGACCCATGAGCCCATGAGAGGGGGTGTGAAAGGGAAGGCTCCGAGAGACCTTGGAGAGGAAGTGGATGAACTTGTCCACCTCTATGGACTTGAAGATGATCATGAATTAGGGGATGAGTTTATTGAGGAAAACACACCCAGAATAGAGGTTTCAGAATATCCTTCTTATATGATGATGGGGAGTGAGCAGAGAGACTGGAGACTTACTGGTGAGGCGGCTCAGGGTGAGGACCTGGGCTTCATGGGGTGGGGCTCAGCAGGCCAGTGCCAGGACTTGCGGGAAGCCTACAGGTACAGCCACGGCCGTGCCAGCGAGGAGTACGAGTGCTACGTCATCCCAGAGGAGGAGGACGAGGAAGAAGCGGCTGACATCTTCTGTGTCACTTGCAAAACTCCAATAAGAGCGTCAGAGAAGGATCAGGATGAACACAGGCAGCATGAGGTGACTCCGCTCAGTAAAGCCCTGGAGGGTGCCAAGGTAAGTAGGTCTGCTTAGGCCTTCTTTCTGTTGAGATTGTATTTGTATCTCAAGTATGTAGGCGGGGAATGAATCTAAAATGCCTTCTACGAGAGAGGAAAAACATAGTGTTAATGTCTTCTTGGGATCCTCTATTTGACAGGATGAAATTCACAAAAATATGTACAAGTTGGAAAAGCAAATTATTGAGATGGAAAACTTTGCAAGTCACTTAGAAGAGGTTTTCATCACGGTGGAGGTAAGAGCACGCTCAATGACTCCGTCAGATACAGGCAGCCACGAGTGGTTGAGTCAGCAACTGTATCTGGTATGAATTTGGGAACCTGTTTCTTGGAATGTATGATGTTGATGCAGCTGCTGTTCCCTCACCCCTCTGTCTGCCTTCCCGTAGCACGGGCATAAACCTGTGGAACCGACTACCTGGCAGCATTCCCTAGCGAACTGTTAGCTCTCGTGGGCTGGGTCTTCAGTATCTTTACGTCTCCACTCACACTATAAGTTAGGACTCTTTCATGGGCCAGCCAAACAGACATTGCAAGACACCCATCCTGTCACTGATGTGTTCTTTTCCTTGGATGTTACCTGTTTCTCACACCGCCAGTAAGTTTTTGTGCATGTCACCAAACATGTCACAGTTCCCTGGGTGTGCCTCATAGGTGTATCATCTCCTGCTGGACATCAGCACACAACCTAGCCACCGGGATGAGGTAGCCCAGGAATGGGACCAGAGGACTTCTTGTGTCCCCTTCCCTTCATGTGGGTGCTCTACCTCTGTTAATGCAGCCTCAGATTGCATCAGTGGGAGCATCTTGTGTGAATGAACTAAGCCCTGGGCTCCTTTCCCAAGAAGCTAGACTTTCCTCCCCACTCCCAGTCTTAAAAGGGAGGGGAGCTGTTGCACTAATCTCCTATGGAAGACACAGGGAAGGGACCAGCCCTTCCACATCTAAGCACTGGGTGGTGGGTGATAGGAGGGTAAGTGTACAGCAGCCAGGAAAAAGCGCCCTACACTCCGTGCTGCCTGCTGCTCTCAGTTCACAGTGTCTCCACCCTCTGTAAGGACCCTGGCCTCTTCCTTTACACAGCACTGGTGGGGGTCATCTACCGCTTCTCCCTCTCTTCAAGCATTTTGAGCAAGTCTTACAGATACAGTCAATACTCAGTAAATACTCCCTGAACCCGCAGAGCCCTCCAGGGTTTCCAGTCCAAGTGGGACCAGGAGTTGATAAAGTTTAATTAATACTTCCCATCCATTGTATTCCAGGATTAAATACTGGCACAGCCCTCTCTCTGTCTTCCTGCTTTTTCTGATCTATTAGGCGGCCCCACCTGGGTTATTCCCCTCCCCCTGCATCTTTTTCTTGGTTGTTATGAGGATCTGTGTGATCCTGATGTTTGTATAATTCAACCATCAAGGAGTGGAGGTGAATGTCATGAGATGTTGAGAGCTCAAGAGGGAAAGCAAGTTAGGTAGGACTCTTCCAGGGCAGATGTCTTCACATTAAAGTCCAGAGTTCCAGTGGCAGGCTGACTCATTATGGTAATAATAATCATGATAATCTTCCAAGTCGGTTGTCATGGTGATGGGAGGTGGCTACACCAGAGGTGGGTGGGGAATGGGGAGGAGGATTGTAAAATGCCACCAGCAAAGAAAGCAATACTTCTTGTTAAGATTATCCCTGGGGTTCTAGCTGGAGATTCCTGGTCCTAATTCCACCTTTGTCCACCTCAGCATCCTGGCAAGAGACAATAAGATTAACAGGGAGGGACTGAAACATCTCTGAGCAGATGCACTTTCATGCCCCACATGACTCTGCAGTCAACATAAATGCACTGAAATGACAGCTGAGATCAACTATATCTTGCAGGAGAATTTTGGAAGACAAGAACAAAACTTTGAGTCTCATTACAATGAGATCTTGGAAACACTTGCTCAAAAATATGAAGAAAAAATACAAGCTCTAGGGGAGAAAAAGAAAGAGAAACTGGAAGCTTTATATGGACAACTGGTCAACTGTGGAGAAAATCTTGACACCTGCAAAGAACTGATGGAAACAATAGAGGAGATGTGTCACGAAGAGAAGGTTGATTTCATAAAGGTCAGTAATGAAGTGAAGTGAAATAATGACCTGGAATGACAGTCATGGCCAGAGTAGGTTAGACAGAGAGGTCCCCTCTCTGCCTGGAGGGCTTGGAACCGACTTTCATGGTCAGCATCCATCTGATTCCACTGGATGTGTAACCATGACAACACATCCCCCATCTCACTGCCCAGCTTCACTGTGGGTAGCCAAGCAGGCTCGTACACAACTGACCCTCCCCTCCACCACTGCTCAGCTAACACCAGAGTCTGTGTTCCTCTGTCCTGGTTACCCAGAGATAGGTGCTCTCACAGGACTCTGAGACTTCTCTGGCCATCTCAGATGATCTCTCAGAGGTCAGGGGAGAAAGATGTCCAGGCTAGAAATGTACCTCCTGTTTCTCAATTACAAGTGCTGCCATTAGACATCTTAATTCATAAGCTCAGACATGCAAAAAAAGTCCTTAAAATCCTCCTCAATCTGACTCCAAGTCCCCATGCAGCCAGACTGGGAATTTCAATCTCAGCCAGAGCTGAGGTCTCCTTTCTTTAGGGTCCCACAAGTATATGGGACAGACGTGGGATCCAGGATGTGAGGGAGGGGCCCCTAGCCTCCAGAGCTTCCTAGTTGCCAAATATGCCCTTTCCATTGGCCATGCCCGTAGTGGTCCTCCAAGCCCCACAGCCCCTACCTCCTGCCATGCCTGGGGTGAGGGTGGGATGCGTGATGGAAGCTGGACAGGAGGTTGGCAGCCACCGTCAGAGCCCTCAACACTCAGACCATTTGAACCAATTTGTCCACAGTATCACTGTGGCTCACAGACATAATCTAGAATGTGGAGAAAGTGAGATATATGAGTATGTCTTCTCTGTTATTTATAGTAGTGAGAAATTAGAAACAGCCAAAATGTGCAACGATAAAGTAAATGATGGAGTTCCCATTCAATGAATCAAGATGCAGTCTTTCAAATTAATGATCCCCAAGACCATTTGTCACCTGGAAAGTGCTCACGTCATGTTAATGGGAAGAAACTACATAGGCGTCGTAAGAGTCATTTTTGTTTAGGGTGTGGACGTGGCTGATTTTTCTCTTCTACTAACTTCCAAGTTTTAAGATACATTTATATTATTATATAGTTTGAAAAAGAAATTTATTTCCAAAATCAGTTTAATATTTTTTTTTTCTCTTTCTCCTCCTTTTTAGGATGCTGTGGCTATGGCTGACAGGTAATACTTTTATTCTGACATGTATTTTCTTTTTCTGTTCCTTTTACCTCTAGATACCTGACTAGGTATCAGTTCCCCTTGGTTATATGCTCCCAGGTTCAGCTTTTGTGTCTGCCCCTAAGAGTAAATAGCACTGGCTTTGGAATGACAGTGTGGGCCCACAAGGACTCTCTGGTACCAAATCTTAGAATCTCAGAGCTGGAAGGGAGCATATGGTGAGACTCAGCCTTCAAGCCGAGGTGGGGTTTCCCCGAGCCCCTCCTTTCACCAGGAGGAACAAGAATCCAGAGAGTGGGACTTCCCTGGTGGTCCAGTGATTAAGACTCCACACTTCCACCACAGGGGACCTGGGTCGAGCCCTGTTTGGGGAACTATGATCCCACATGCCACGTGGTCAAAAAGCAAAAAAGTCAGAGTGTCCCCAGCGTCCCCCAGCTAAGCCAGGACCCAGACTGTATGCTGCAGAAAGCATGCACATTATGGAGTCAGACAGGAATTTAAATCCTGATACCCCCATGACCTTGGGCAAGTCCAACCAGTCTAGGACTCCCCTTCCTTACTGACAAACAGGGATAGCTTTGTGGGAATAAAATCAGACAATGTCTGTAAAGCAACACAACAGCGAAACAACAGTGAAGTTTAATAACGTCAGGGTTAAGAGCATAAGCTTTGGCAAAAGACAGACATGGTTTCACATTCTGCCTCTGCTCCTTACGAACCCTGTGACAGCCGGGAGCAGGTGCCGGAGACCCAGAGGCCCAGTTCATGCTCCTCAACTTGAGAGTACTTGACCACGTGGAAAGGCTGTGTGTCTCTGGGTCCTGGGGTGGTGTGGAGGTGGGAGCTCCCAGGTCAGCATCTAAGGATCTTCCAGAAGGTGTGGATCTGGGGCTTTTTGGCCCACATCCCCTAGCCCCCCAACCCTCTGACATGACCCTACCCCTTCTCAAAGGTGTAAACCAGGCACACCTACCCCTTCCAGTGACTTCATAGGTCAGTCACTGAAGCATATGCCAGAAGGCCGCCCACAGCATTTTAAAATAAGGAAATAAGAGTTCAGCTGGGGACTTCCCTGGCAGGTCCAGTGGTTAAGATTCCACATTTCCAATGCAGGGGGTGCAGGTTCATTCAATTCCTGGTTGGGGAACTAAGATCACACATGCCACCTGGTGCGGCCAGAAACAAAATAATTTAAAAAAGAGTTCAGTAAAGAGGCCCTCATTGCTGCTCGCTAGTGACCCTGGGGAAGAGTATCCCTCCTTTCTTGTTAGTGTGTCTTTTTATACCGATAGACTCGGAAAATTCCTGAAAACAAAAACAGATGTGGAGATCTCAGCACAGCCCGACTTTGAAGACCAGACCTTGGATTTCTCTGATGTGGAGGAACTGATGGGCTCCATAAATACCATCCCAGGTGCGTGTCTCACCTGGGTGCATACCTGACACCAGTTTCTCTGAGCTTTGAGTTAAAAACTTGGATGGCTAAAAAAAAATCATAAAGATCTAGCAACAGGCATTTTCCCTCACCAGCTGCATGAGCTTTGTGTTTTTGTCTTTATGGCTTGTAAGGGTGAAAACAGAGGTTGACCTTCCTGGGATAAATATCCTCCATCTGTCTCCAGGGTGCCAGCAACTGGTCCCCATCAGCCTATCTTACTCCAAACAAGTATCGCGAATTTTATTTCCTTGAATGTTGTATTTATGTCCCTCTCAAGTGGTTGTTTTTAGCATAGGATTAAGAGATGTATTTTGGAATCTTATGGAGCTGGTGAGAATCCCAGCCCTGCTACTTCCTACCTCTGTGACCCTGGGCAACTTACCTAACCTCTCTGAGCCTTGGTTTCCCTGGTAAAATGGATATAACAATGACTCATGAGGACATGGTGAAAAATAAATGAGTAATGTATGTAAATAACATGTCACATGGTGCCAGGTAGCTCTTAAAAATCTTATTGTGAGGACTCATTTTTTAAGACTGATACTAGAATTGAATACCATCTTTCCTTTCTCACCCAGCAACACCCAGCAACATTATGAAAAATGTTTTATATTATCATTTTAGGTTTTCCTTCTTCAAAAGACTTTTTTACAATCTTTTTAAAAATTAATTTTTGGCTGCGCTGGGTCTCCGTTGCTGCGTGCAGGCTTTCTGTAGTGGCAGCAGGCAGGGGCTACTCTCTAGCTGCAGTGCACAGGCTTCTTGTTACAGTGGCTTCTTTTGTGGAGCCCGGGCTCATGGGCTCTGGAGCATGAGCTTAGTAGTTGTGGCACATGGGCCTAGGTGCCCTACAGCATGTGTAATCTTCCCGGACCAGGGATCAAAGCCGTGTCCCCTAAACTAACAAGCAAGATTCACAACCACTGAACCACCAGGGAAGTCTAGGTTTTTCCTTTATACAAGAGTTTTTTTTTTTTTTTAATAAAAATGAAATCATCCTGTTTTATAATCTGCTTTTTTTTCCTAGTGAAACATTTGTGATGAATATTATTTTGCACTGATAAATTTTTCTATGACATCATTTTAATGGCTCTATACTTAATCTGTATACTTAATTCTCACTGATAAATTCTTCTGCAACATCATTTTAATGGTTGTATACCTTAATCCTTAACTGTTGGTGCCAAGATGCTTCTAGGTTTTTCATCCTTATAAACCACACTACAATGAACATCCTTAATTGGAGTCTTGGAGGCCATTCTTAGACTCCCTGGGTTGAGAGGAGATTTTGCTGAGCTGTGAAGTCCTTTAGATGGTCTGAGGACAGTATTGCCCAAATAACAAGACCCAGTCATTTGGAAGGAAAGGCACTATTGCCTAAATCAGTGCTTGAGACACGTAGTGGTGGTTTCTCCTCACCCTCCTGTGTCCGGGTCCCAGGCAGACCATCAGCCCCTAGCCTGTATCCAGGGCCATCCCTCTTCTCACTGCCTCCCCAGAGGGGACTCTTCTTTGCAGGGAATAACAGGGCATCTGCTGTGCATCCTCAGCTACATCACGTAGGATACAGGTTCTTTCTCTTCTCACTTTTGTCATGTTAGGGGCCTTCCACCCCCTAACCAGCAAGGAAAAGCTGAGTACGTTCCATGAAGTCCTACCTGGTCTGAACAATTTCAGAATTTGAAAATAAAGATGTTCTTGAAAGCCCTGGATGGAAGGAGATGCTGCCATGGGTGAAGAATTACAGAAGACAAACAAGGAATGTTTCTTGGATGTGTGTGGGGGTGGGGTAGGAAGAATTATTAACCAACAGAGAAGAAAAGTATTAACTCAGTAGATGGACTCAAAAGAAGTTGGTTCTGGGGACTTCCCTTGTAAACCAGTGGTTAAGAATCCGCCTTCTGGGGCTTCTCTGGTCGCTCAGTGGTCAAGAATCCGCCTGCCAATGCAAGAAGCACGAGTCCGATCGCTGGGTCAAGAAGATCCCGCATGCCACAGAGCAACTAAGCCCATGCACCACAACTACTGAGCCCATGCTCTAGAGCCCAGAATGCATAACTACTGGGCCTGTGCTCTAGAGCCCAGAAGGCATAACTACTGAGCCCGTGCTCTAAAGCCCAGAATGCATAACTAGTGAGCCCGTGTTCTAGAGCCCAGAATACATAACTACTGAGCCCGTGCGCTGCAGCCGCTGAAGCCAGTGTGCCCCGGAGCCTGCGATCTGCAATAAGAAGCCCCTGCAATGAGAATAGCCCGAGCACCCGCCACAGCTAGGGGAAAGCCTGTGCCGCAACACAGATCCAGCACAGCCATAAGTAAATAATTTTAAAAAATCCACCTCCAATGCAGAGGACACAAGTTTGATCCCTGGTCAGGGAACTAAGATCCCACATGCCTCCGGGCCACTAAGCCCAAGCACCGCAACTTCTGAACTGCTGAGCCCATGTGTTCTGGAGCCTGCACACTACAACTACAGAAGCCCCCATGCCAAAATGAAGACAGCGCAGGCCAAAAAAAAAAGTTGGTTCTGAGAAAGCATAGTTTTTCCAAACCTAATCATCTCTCA
The DNA here is from genome assembly GCF_014754425.2 of Oryx dammah. Taxonomy (NCBI): domain Eukaryota; kingdom Metazoa; phylum Chordata; class Mammalia; order Artiodactyla; family Bovidae; genus Oryx; species Oryx dammah. The sequence continues at coordinate 45,986,304 of NW_024070200.1, forward strand.
CCATAATGAAATCATAATGAAGGAGCCAGTTGTTGCAGGCTCTTTCCCTCCTCTGTTCACTGTAGGACTGAGGACGGTGGTGCTGTGGTCCTGGCCGTCCTGCCTCTTTGGATGGCATGGTGGGGTCCAAGGACCCATCCCTCCCTAGGGCAGGACTTGCAAGCACCCCAGCCTGAGCTGCTGTCAGCAACCCCACCTCCCCCAGCTTGTGTCGGGGGAAGCAAGGTGGATACAACCGGTTTTTACTGAGGCTCCTGGTTGGGAGGTCTGGCCTCCCACCCTGGCCACCCAGGCTGCCTCTCCCATCTCTGAAGCCCATGGGATGCTTTGAGGGATGGATTGTCCTGTAAAAGCAGCCGTTCCCATCCGGTACCTCTAAGTGGAGGCTCCTCACTTGTCTTTGTTTTCCTCCTTTTTCTTCTTCTAGCTCCTTCTGCTCCAGTGATAAACCCACAGGCCCCTAACTCAGCCACGGGTTCCTCAGTCCGAGTGTGCTGGAGCTTGTACTCTGATGATACCGTGGAGAGCTATCAGCTGTCCTACCGGCCAGTGCAGGACGGCTCGCCTGGGAAGGAGCAAACAGGTGAGGTCTGCCAGGAGCAGAAACAAGCTCCAGCATGGGCCCTGGGGAGGTGGCGATGGGGTGAATCTGCAGACCTAGCTCCTTGCAGGATGGTGTGCAGGCAGGTGAGCATGGAAGATAAGGCTGGGAAGGCAAGTTGAGGCCTGGCTGGGGAGAATCATAGGGCTCAGATACGTGGAGCGTATCCACAGCCATCAGGGGGATGATGGGTCTCTGGCTGCACCACGTGCAGGACATGTGGGGACACCCCTCCTCGAGGAGGCCCAGTGGGACTGGCTGGGTTCTAGCAGGTCCTGGTATGCAAGCGTGGCCAGGCTTTCCTTGAGGTCACCCTGTGTTGGGAGAACCTGGGGTCGGGGGCAGTTAGTCTGCAGACCCCCAGGGGGCTGAGGAGGGCTCTGCAGCCTGGAAGGGCTGCTGCTAATCTGACCCACATTCCTAGGTGGAAATACCCTGTCCTCCACTGCATACAGTCCTCAGCCCATCCTCTTCCTAGGTCAGTAGAGCTGGCTGGCGCAGGGATAGGGCTGAGGGAGATGCCCCCTCTTTGTAGATAAGCCAGTCTCCTGTTGAGAAGGGGGTCAGACAGCAGAGGAGCTCCAGCTGAGCATCTGAAGGATCAGGGCCAGCCTGGCTGGGTCTGTTCTGTGTGCATGGGGTCAGAGCAAGACTGTGGGAAAGGGAATCAGAGATTTCCATCCTATGGATGACCTAGAGAGAGATGAGCGGACACATGGGGACACCATAAGTTATGGCAGAACCAGAATGAGAGTTGAGTCCGCAGGCTCCCTGCCCAGAGCTCTTCCCCTTGTACCTATTTATGCCGATAGAAGGTTTCTGAATGCCAGAGGTGAAGATGATTTGTCTGCCCAGGGATTAGGAAGGAATGGGAGTTCTTGAGAAAAGTAAGTTTAATCCACGATGAGGGAGAGAATAAGGACTAAAGAGGGAATGGGAGGGGAGATTGAGGACCAGAAAGTCAGATCTGATTAATAGCAGTTTTTGCCACAAATCAGCCCTGTTGGCACCCTCTGCAGAAAATGCCATTGTTAGGGGGCTTTGTCCTGGCGATTGATAAAGATCTTTTTTTTTCATGTTTTGATCACTTTTTTTTAAATTTTTAAAGTATTTATTGAGTTTGTTATAATATTGTTTCTGTTTCATGTTTTGGTTTTCTGGACACGAGGTGTGTGGGATCGAAACTGCACCCCCTGCATTGGAAGGCGAAATCTTAACCACCAGACTGCTGGGGACGTCCCAGTAAAGATCTTTTCAATGAGCACTTTGTTATAAAGGAACTGATATCAGAGAGTGGATTAATGACCTGTCACTGCCTTAAGAGTCTGGGCATGTTTAGAGGTTATCAGTTAGCTTTTGCTGTGTAACAACACCCCCCCCACACACACACACATATACCCAACATATAAGCTAAAATGACAAATTTTATGTTCATTCATTTGTTGCTAGGGGCAGGACAGCAGTAGGGAATTAAGAGGTACAAACTACTATGTATAAAATAAACTACAAGGCAATATTGTACAGAACAGGGAATATATACAATATTTTATGATAACTTTAACTGGAATATGATCTATAAAATATTGAATCACTGTGTTGTACACCTGAAACTAATATTGTAAATCAATGATACTTAACTTTGTAAATTACATTTATTATTTATTATAATTCTGTGAATTGGATAGTTGTATTATAAACTATATCCAATTCTACGAAATGGATAGAATTTGTTATAATTCTGTGAACGAGATAGTTCTAGTCTGTGCCAGCTTGGGAGGGTCTGGACAGGCTAGGGTGGCCTTGCTGTTATGTCTAGGGCATCAGCTGCAGTGCTGGGGGCCTCTGTTCACATCATGATCACATTCTTCAGGAGGCTAGCCCAGGGTCGTTTCATGGAAATGGAAGCATTCCTGGCAGGAAGAGGACAAGGCGCCCATGCTCCAGCACTGCCCAAACCTCTGCTTGCACCATGTGTAAAGTGGTCCCGTTGGCCAAAGAAAGTCACGTGGTTAAGCCCAGCTGCAATGGATAGTGGGAAAGACTAGTCCTCTCAATGGAAGGATCAGCAGAGTCATTGCAGCGAGGCACGCAGACACAGCCGATGGGGATTGGTAGCCAGTTCTGTATCTACCTCAGGGAAAATAGATTACAATGCAATGAACTTGGGGCCAGTTGACCTATTTGGGGGTTGAGTTCCATTTATTTATTTATGTTTGTGCTAGGTCTTTGTTGCTGTGCACAGGCTTTCTCTAGTTGCAGCGAGTGGGGGATACTCTCTAGTTATGGTGTGCAGGCTTCTCATTGTGGTGGCTTCTCTTGTTGTGGCTCAAGGGCTCTGGAGCACAGGCTCAGCAGTTGTGGCACATGAGCTGAGTTGCCCTGCAGCATGTGGAATCCACCCAGACCAGGGATCAAACTGGTGTCCCCTGCATTTGCAGGTAGATTCCTAACCACTGGACTACCAGGGAAGTTCTAGGCTTTAATTCCTATCATTTTTCCCCCAGAGGTTACAATGACCATCAAAGAAACATACTGCTCAGTGACAAACCTGTTGCCAAACACGCAGTATGAATTTTGGGTCGCAGCTCAGAACAGGGCCGGCCTCAGCCCCACCAGTGAGCGTGCGGTGTACATGACAGGTAAGGGGCCACTTGTAGGACCTTCACTGAAGGGGACCCAGAAGTCTCGGCTTTCTTGATGGGGGCAGGGCTTTGATGTCACTTGGAAGGACAGGAATAGCTTGGCACTTCTTTCTTTTTATTTAGTAGGCCAAATCTGTATGCCTGATATGGCAGGGACATTTTTTCACAGTTGGTCTCAAAAGAAGATAAAGTACTGCCCTTGGACACAGTTTCACAGACACATTTGAACCATGCAGCCATCCTCCACTCCAGAGGTATCTGCAAGTGATTCCCTGGTGTTCCTTTGGGCTGTTAGAATACTGCACATTGGATGGCTTATAAACAACAGAAATTTATTCCTCGTGGTTCTGGAGGCTGGGAAGTACAAGATCAAGGTGCCAGCAGACTCAGTGTCTAGGGAAGACACTTCCTGGTTCAAAGTGACCTTTTTTTTGCTGTGTCCTCCTATGATGGAACTGGGCAAGAAAGTTCGTTGGGTTTCCTTGTATGATAAACCCCTTCAACTCTCAGTACCTAGGCACTTCTCGGAGACTCCAGTTATCATCACACTGGAGGATAGGTTTCAACATATGAGTTTGGAGGGGGACATGATTGTCTCGGCTGAAACACCCGGTTTGCCTTTTGTTGCACTGAGCCTCTTGCAGGAAGAGAGGGCTTGGGGTGCGCACTGTGTTCCGGAGCACTAGGCTGGATGTGAACAGAAGGGTTGTTCCTCTCTCCGTCTCCCCTGCATTCAGCGCCTTGTCCCCCCATTGTAAAAAGCAAAGAGATAAGGAGCTGCGAGGAGGCTGCGCTCATCTCCTGGGAATCTGGCAACCTGAACCCTGTGGACTCATACACGGTGGAGCTGACCCAGGCAGAGACGCCGGGGGCCTCGGGTGTAACTGAGTGAGTCACAAGGGGCGTTGGCTAGGCACGAGAGGCCTCGACACAGCGGCACAGCTTAGGAGAAGTGTGGCATCTGGAGAGAAAGTTAAACACAGGAACCCTGAGTTTAGATTGCTTAGTTTCGTGAGAAGTAACTGAAATGTTGTGATTGAAGATAAAGGACGGATGAGTAAAGAAGTGAATAAGTGGTAAACTCAGGTTTGCTTTCTTAGTCCAACCAGGGTTTCCCATTATTCATTCAACAAGTATTGAGTGTACAGATGGTACCTGGGCACTGGTGACCCAGAGAGACAAATTCCCCACCCTGACAGAGCTGACAGTCTGAGTTGGGGGAAATAGACAAAAACCAAGAAAACAAATGCTTAAAACACACAGTAGCATGAAGGGAAAAGATATGCAATGAAATAGGGAATGCAGTGGAGGTGGAGACTTACTTTGGAGAGAGTGGACATTTGAACTGAGACCAGATGGATGGGAAGGGAGGGGACCTGAGAAGAGTGGATGCAGGCAAGGCCTGGCTCCTGGGCAGGAGTGAGCTTCCTGCCCTGGAGGAACCAAGAAACCTACCTGGCTGGAACCTGAGGAGGAGAAAGAACCAAGAAAAGCAGAAATGAAAGAGATTTGAATTCAATGTACAAACAACATCATGTCCCTGGTGGTCAGCTGCCTAGAGGCTCATGTTCCCCTCTGGTTGGCAGAGATCTGGAGGAGTTCACAGCTAGAAGAGGGCTGGACTCAGGAACCACAAGGGCCTGCAGATCCTACAAATCTACAGCTGTATACAGTGGAGGAATTGTGGCTAGGCCTCTGGATTACAACCAGGTGGTCCAGAAGCTTGTGAAAGGCAGCCAAGTCCAGGGGCTGCCCTACTGTGCACCAACCCAACTTTAGAGAAATGGAGGAGGAGGGGTTGGTGTCAACTGTTAGGGAGACAGATTGTTCCACACTAAATTCAGGGCTTGGGACCTGGCCATCTGCCCCCGCCCCCCTGCCCCCATCCCCAGCCGATTTGTCCCAGGTAGATTTCATGTGTCCACAACCACATCAGGGCTTGCTAACCTGGGTTATCTACTTCCAGGGATCCTCAGGAGCAGGGAAGGGAGTTCAGTGGTCTGACACCCCCCCCCGCCCCCGCTCCAAATGGTTTGGATTTCCTTTGCAACTTGTGCTGATACTTTAAACCCTTTTCACTGGGGGTCATCAGAAGGCTGGTCAGGGACCAAGGTGACCTGGGCAGTGCTTACTCTCCTAGGATAGATCTAATCATGGCATCCCTGAAGAAGACAAAATTCCTTCACTGGCTCTAGCCCCTTCCTGCCTGTCCAGCTTATCCCCACCAGCTCACCTTCCCTCAACCACATGGGTTATATTTTATTAATAGTTCCTTCTACTTTCTATGCTTCTTCCTGCCACAGGGCCTTTGCACATGCTTCTTCCATGAAAGACAATCCTCTGTTCTCTTTCTTATCCATTTACCTCCCAGTCATTCTTCAGAGTTCAGCTCAAAAACACCTCCCAGCTAGTGTACCTTCCATAATACACCATCAACTTGTCATGTTACCATCTTACGTTTCTTCCAGTGATGGCTTGAGAAATGCCTTTCTTCTAGACTGGAAGCTCTATGAGGGCAGCGGCTACATTCAGTTTCCCCCAGGGCCCCTCTATATCAGCTCTAGTCAGATCATTTGTTCATAAACACAGATGGAGAGCCTGCTGTGAGCCCAGCGCTGTGCTTAGCTTGTGGTACTTGGCCCCTGCCCTCGGAGAGGCTGTGGTCCTGCCAGACAGGCTGGCACACGCTGGATTCAACTGCATGCACGCCCCACTGATGCAGTGTTAGATGCAGACTGAGTGCAGTGCTGGATGCCTGGGACACAGAGTGGGGAGCTTGGAGGGGCGAGAGCCACAGACAGAAAGGATACAAGAAAATGAGAAAAGGGGACCCGATTGGGAGGGAGCATTGAGGAGAGCCTCACTCCTGCCTGTGCCGCTGCTGGGGGTCAGCGGGGAGGGTCTGGTGCTTGGGTCTGTCTGCCCCGGCCCCTCGGTGATGTCAGCGTGCCTCCTCACCCAGGTCTGTTGTGGGCATCCCGACCTGCGAGTGCCTGGTGCAGCTGCAGCCCCGACAGAACTACACCATCTATGTGAGAGCCCTCAACGTGGGCGGCCCCAGTGCAAGGAGTGAGCCCGCTACCGTCCACACCACAGGTCTGTGCCCCCCCCCCAAACTCACTGGACCCAAAGATACCCCTCTGTGGCAGACCCAGTGCTGCTGTGACTTCACTGGAAAAATCGATGAACGTTCACTAATACGAACACATGGCAAATCAGGCTAGGAAGGGACTCGGGGCGGTCAAAGCCCTGGGGGCCCATTTCACAGGAGGGGCCACTTTATTTTTTCTGGCCGCACCACCCATCATGTGGGAACTTGGTTCCCCATCCGGACATCGCATCGAACCCACACCCCCTGCATTGGAAGTGTCTTAACCCATGGACTGCCAGGGAAATCCCCATTGTGTAACTTTTTTTTTTTTGATGTGCTTTGTTTTAACCATAATTCAGAGAAGGTTCTATGATCTCCTCCCTTCTCTCTCACTGCCCTCGTTGAAAGTTGGATTTTTGCTCACCTTTGTCAAATTGATCACTAGCAATACCCTCAATTCCTATTCCCTTTGGCAAGCAGACTAGAAATTCCCATTCACCCGCAGGTATTTACAGCCTCCCAGTGAAGAGCGCAGCCACTGGAATCAGATGGGCTTGGGGTTTGGGGTTGTTGTTGTTATTTTTATGTTTATTTTTATTTTGTTTTTTGAAGTATTTATTTATTTGACTGCACTGGGTCTCAGTTATAACACATGGGGTCTAGTTCCCTGACCAGGGATGGAACCCAGGCCCCCTGCATTGGGAACATGGAGTCTTAGCCACCAGGGACGTCTCTGGGGTTCCAATTTGAGTTCTAGCATCTACAGCTGATGATAGGACCACCCTGCCCCTCTGTTTCCTCTTCTACAAAATGGAAATACTAACACCTGGATACTTGTAAGGTGTGAATGAGATAAGACTCAACAAACTGCTTTGCTCATTACTAGACACCCAGTAATGCCCGACCCATGTAAACTACCATCATTATTAGCACGAGGGGCATCACCAGGCAAGGTCCAGGCTCACCACTGTCATACAGGGAGCTAATGCCGGCCATGGGTGCTGAGGCCCAGCCTCTGTAGAGTGCAACGTGGAGAAAGCAGTGGAGTGATTGGCTCAGGGGGGTCTCCGTGTGCCTCTCCCCCTCGCAGGCAGCTACTTCCCCCTGGACAAGCACACCTGCCATCCATGGCTAACTGTATCCGAAGATGGGCTCACAGTTGTGCGAAGCGAGAGGAGAGGCCCCGCCAGGGAGCCAGTCCCCAGCGATGCCCAGTTTACCAGGTACTGTATCAGCACCTCACCCGAACAGTTCATGAACTCCGCTGATACGTGCTGTTACCCGGGTACTGGTGGATTATGACTGATGCAGCCTTGAAAGGGGCCTCAGGCTCTGACTCCCAGAAATGAGGGAGGCGGGGGAGGAGGGGAGGCTGGGGAGGGGGAGTAGCGGTCTGACCAATGTCAGAAGGGGAGACATGGCTTCTGAGTGGAGTCCTGGGCTCCCAGAGCAGTGGGAGAACAAGGACCCAGCCCCTCAGTTCGGAGCCCAAAGCTCTCTCTCCCACTGGGCGATACTTTCTAACGAAACTCCTGGTGAAAAACCAAAGCTGGTGGAAGGAATGATGATCATGCAGGCGCAAGACCTGAGGGAGCAGTGTCCATCAAAGATGCTCCCTGTCTGTCTGGATTGATGCTATTTTCAGAACTTAGTACTTAAGGTCAAAATGATGTATTAATACCTTGCTGCTGCTGCTGCTGCTAAGTCGCTTCAGTCTTGTCCGACTCTGTACGACCCCACAGATGGCAGCCCACCAGGCTCCCCCGTCCCTGGGATTCTCCAGGCAAGGACAGTGGAGTGGGTTGCCATTTCCTTCTCCAATGCATGAAAGTGAAAAGTGAAAGTGAAGTCGCTCAGTCGTGTCCGACTCTCAGCGACCCCATGGACTGCAGCCTCCCAGGCTCCTCCGTCCATGGGAGTTTCCAGGCAGGAGTACTGGAGTGGGTGCCATTTATTAATACCTTGCATGCAGTGCTAAATTGCTTCAGTCATGTCCAACTCTGCGACGCTATGGACTGTAGCCCACCAGGCTCCTCTGTCCATGGTTCTTTACCACTGGTGCCACCTGGGAAGCCCCCATTTATACCTTACTTCTTTCCAAATACTTAAAGAAGACTAAAAATAGGGGCCAAGGAACTTCCCTGGCAGTCCAGTAGTTAAGACTGTGCCTTCTAGTGCAGGGAATGTGGGTTTGATCCCTTGTGGGGAAGCTAAGATACCACATGCCTCACTGGCCCCCCCAAAAAAGAGGCCATATTGTAACAAATTCAATAAAGACTTTTAAAGTGGTCCACATTAAAAAAAAAATCTAAAAAAAAGAGGGGGGGCAAATGTACCCTACTGAAATAGAAAAATCACAGCAGTGGATGAAAAAAAAAAAAAAAAAGAACATGGCTTAACTTCAAGGGCTAATTTCTGTTTTTAAGATTAAATATTAAACACAGTTCTCAGCTCCTTGGTAATCAGGATAGAAAGAATTCATGGTGGGCTGGTCTCAGAGTCAGGAGGATCTTCCAAGGAAGAAAGGACTTAAGTGGCCAGAGGGGCTGCCGATGAACACATCTAGCTTCCCTGCCTGCGTCCTGGACTGTCTCGTAACTGTCTCTTCCTCTGACGCTGGCTCCCTGCTGACCTTCTTACTGCATGTGTGTTATGCACCTACTACCTGTTCCCTGGTGCCTCAGATGGTAAAGACCACAGGAGACCCTGGTTCGATTCCTGGGTCGGGAAGACCCCTCGGAGAAGGGAATGGCTACCCACTCCAGTGTTCTTGCCTGGAGAATCCCATGGACAAAGGAGCTGGCGGGTTACAGTCCACGAGGTCACATGGAGTTGGACACGACTGAGCGACCAGCACGTACAGCTGTGCCAGCTTGTGACAGCAGAGCAGCACAGAGTGGAACCCAGCTTTACCTTTCCTTGCCTCCACCCATTCAACACTGGGCTGGCGGGGCAGAGAGGAATAAGAAACAATCAAGTTCTTACCTGCGTTAAGAAACAAAATGAAACTGATCAAATCTTAAAGCTCTTATTGACTTATTTCCAATAATTCTTGAGTTGGGCAGCCCCTAATCTAGCAGGTAGAAAGGAGGTCCAAGGAGCTGTACAGAATGAAAGACTTTTTCAGGTGCAAGGGATCAGGAACAAGGAAATTATATTTCCAGGCAAAAAAAGCAGGTTGGCTAAATGTCCACCGGCAGAGGAATGGATAAAGAAGATGTGGTACATATATACAATAGAATATTACTCAGCCACTAGAAAGAATGGAATAATGCCATTTGCAACCACACGGATGGATCTAGAGATTGTCTTACTGAGTGAAGTAAGTCAGAGGAGGAGAAATACCATATGACATCCCTTTTATGTGGAATCTCAAAAGAAATGACACAAACAAAATTACAAAACAGAGACTCACAGACTGAGAGAATGGACTTATGGTTGTCAGGGGGTAAGGATGTGGGGAAGGGATAGTCAGGGAGTTTGGAATGAATGTGTACACACTTCTATATTTAAGATGGATAACCAACAAGAACCTACTGTTATGCAGCAACCTGGATGGGAAGGGAGTTTGGGGGAGAATGGATACAGGTATATGTGTGGCTGAGTCCTTTCACCGTTCACCTGAAACTATCACAACATTGTTAATTGGCTATAACCCAATACAAAATTTAAAAAAAAATTTTTTTTTAAAGCAGTTTGGCTGTGGTAAGGTTACTTTCCTTTAGGAAAGGTCAGGGGTCTCTCAGGCATATTACCTAACTAGTGTTCTGACTGACTGGTTTAAAATTCCATTTAGGTGAAAGGTAAAGCTGTAACTAAGTTGTCACTGACTGGTGACATGGGGCTTGGCACACGGAGCTCCAGCTTGGGCCTGTGGTCTTGTTCATTTAATATTTATTTATTTAGCTGTGCTGAGCCTTAGTTGCAGCATGTGGACTCTTAGTTCCAGGGCAGGAATCGAACCTGGGCTCCCTGCATTGTGAGCAGTCTTAACCACTGGACTACAAGGAAAGTCCTCAATCTCTTTCTTTTTTAAGGAACAAGTGAACCAAATCTTTTTGTTACTGTAAAAAGCCCTGTTGCTGAAAAAGCACACAGAGTGGGCTTGTCTCCTCCTCACCTGTTACCTGTGTACTAACCTTCTGATCTTCAGCATCGGGCAGCTGAGCTTTGAGAGCAAAGGTTGTGCCGCCTTACAAATGGGGTGTTTGAACACCTGCCTCCACCCTTCCTGACCACTTACTGACTAACCCCAGCAGTTGGTGTCACTCACCTGCACAGCCAGCCGTGGATCACCCCAAACGACACATACTTCTGCTTTCTAAAATCAGGTGTGCTGCAGTCATGGGAAACCTAATTCCAGTCCGAGGGCGCCATTACTGGGAGGTAGAGGTGGATGAGTGTTTGGACTACACGGTGGGTGTGGCCTTTGAAGATGTCCCCAGACAGGAGGACCTGGGGGCAAACCGCCTCTCATGGTGCATGAGGCACGCATTTGCATCATCAAGGTAAGGCGAAATCTGGGTACCTGAGGTCAAAATGTGCTTTGGTAAGAATAGAGGGAGAGGTTTTCACTGGTAATAACTAAGGTCCACGTTATGTTTTCTAAAATATGCTAAGATGTTTCAGGACTCATTTCCTGCCCCTTTCCCTAAAGTCCAGCTAGAAAGAGAAAGCAGCTCTGGGTACTTTTGATAAAATAGCTAAAATTTATGGAGCGCTTACTCTGTGTTAAGCATTACTCAACAACCTTGCACATACTATCTCATTTGCCTCTCACAGCTGTACTGTCCCCTTTACTTGTTTTGGCTGTGCTGGGTCTTGGCTGTTTCCTGGGCTTTTCTCTAGTGGCGCCGAGCAGGGGCTACTCTCCAGTTGCAGCGTGGGCTTCTCATTGCGCTGGCTCCTCTTGCCGCGGAGCGCAGGCTCTAGAGCATGTAGGCTCAGTAGTTGTGGCTCCTGGGCTCTAGAGCGTAGGCGTAATAGTTGTAGCACTCGGGTTTAGTTACTCTACGGCATGTGGGCCTTTCCCAGACCAGAGAGGGAAACTGCGTTTCCTGCACTGACAGGTGGATTCTTTACACAGAGCCTCTGCCAACATGGATTCAGGGCTTGGATTCAAACCCAGGCAGTCTGGCTCCAAAGACAGCATTCTTTACCACTAAGTGATTGGTTTTACATTTATGTTCAACTTCAGTGTTACTAAATGAAGTTTGACTTGAAGCCCCAAATCCAACTTTTTTGGTAGATGTGGGCAGAAGCTTAATGGTTATGATTAATTCTGGTTTGCTTCTGCTGCTAAAAGCATTCTGTCCTCTAATGGAGGAAAATCCACAAGGCCCAGGCCAACAGACACTTCAGACTCAGAAGGCCATTGAGTGCAACCTCCCTCCATCTCAAAAATTGCAAAAAATTTTATCACCTCACTTTCCCAGCATCGTGTGTACTATGGGGGCCTCTGACCCTCAACTTGCTGAAACCTATTAATGTTTCACGCAGTGAAACCTCGATCATGGTTAGTTAAATGTTGCCATGCCCGAGCAAAGGGAAGACCAGTGTTCCTCCTGTAAGGTATTAGGACCAAAATGTGCTCTAAAATGCACTCTGCTAGACCTCAGACCCAGTTTGGAGAATGCAAGAGACACCGTGCACTGAGCCACACACTGTTTTTTAATATTCTGCCTGAAGTAAGACTAAAAAGCAGTCTCCTCTCTTAGTTAAGAACAAGGGGCATAAAGGAAGAGTGGGCATCTGTGTGGAGTGGGAGGGGTAAGGCTAAAAGAAGGGCGGGAACACACGACAGAGTAGGACAGGAAGGGTAAAAAGCTGAGCGCTGGAGCAGGCTTGTGGTCCCACCTTGGAAAGATGTCGGTGTGTGTGTGTGTGTGTGTGTGTTCACAGTGGAGGACTTGCACTTTTTGACTCAGTCTTAGACTCTATAGGTAGTGGGAGGGAAAGTAAAGGGTGACTGCTCAGTTGAGAAAAAATAAGGTGAACTGGGATGGAAATGGGCTAGTTTGCTCCAGCATGTTCTTAAGTGTTCACCCCAACTGTGTGGACCCCTATGCCGGCACACAGAGCTCTTCACGCGTCCATAGTGGGGCAGCGTTAGGCAATTCCCTTGGCGGGCTTTGGCTTCAGCCATTTCCAAAGCACACAGGAGAGGCAACCTGCCTTCATGGTGCAACCCTCCCCCGGCAGGAGACGGTGCAACTGCATACAGTACTGAGAGGTGACAGCGCCCAGGTGCCCCACTTGGTTTGAAAGTTTAAGAACGGATGCCTCACAATAACATGCAGATTATACAAAAAGGCCCCGTTTACTGCATGAAAGATCGTGAAGTTCCGTTTCAAATGTCTTTTATTTCAGGGGATTTACACATCTGAACCTTGAAATCCACATTTTTAAACATATGATTTCTATACAAATTTTGATGCAATATGAGTTTATGATAGTGTGTGTTAAGTTTTCTAGGTTAAGTGGCTGCTCAAAAACAGTTTTGAAACATAAGTTTGTTAGGACAAAGAGATATATAGTTTTAGAAATGGCCTGTTACTTTGATAGTCATTTAATGAAAGAAAATAATATAATCAAAGGAGTATTTGAAAATTGAAATGTTCTTTAAGTAGCCCATCCACAGAGTTTCTGAAGCTTTGCTATATCAACATTTAATCTTCAGGCATAAGTATGAATTTCTACACAACAAGACGACTCCAGACATAAGAATAACGGTTCCCCCAAAGAAGATTGGTATTCTGTTAGACTATGAAAATGCAAAGTTGTCATTTTTCAATGTGGACATTTCCCAGCATCTGTATACATTCAGCTGTCAGCTTCACCAGTTTGTGCATCCCTGTTTTTCCCTGGAAAAACCTGGCTGCCTGAAGATACACAACGGCATTTCAATGCCAAAGTACATCACTTTCTATTAGCCCACTCTGCTTGTCTCTCTCCCGTGCCTACCCCTCTCCCAGCCACTCACACCTCAGCTGCATGAACTTGGCATTCAATTCACCTGACTTGGATCCTGTGCACTGCCACCTGTGTGAGGCTAGGTTACTCAGTTCTAGTCCTGGCTCTAAAATGAAGGCTCTAACTAAACTCAAAGGTATTTAAGGCTGTCAAACTGCATTGGTCTATCTGTGCATATACAAAGTATCTCAGTCCCCAAGGCCTGCGGAGCTTGGGGGAGGAGGAGGGAAGATTCATGTTAGTGGCTCTGGCTGCCCCAGCACTTGTGACATCTCATTAGTTGGCCAAGAACTGGCTTGAGAAGGCAAGAGGCCATTGGCAGAGAGAACCAGGGAAGCCGTATCTCTTCTCACCAGCGTTCTCGTTTTCCCAGTGGTCAGTGGCAGTCTGGAGGGTGCGGTTTCTCCCATCAAGTACTTTCTAAAAACCCGTTCCTCTCCTTCACGGTATTTATGCCCTCTAATTTTGAAGTGACTTCTGTAATGCCTGATTCCACAAAGGCAAGACAGTGTCTGTCTTGTTCAGCACTTAGTCCCTGAAGCTGAGACGTGCACACTGAGTACCTGTTGAATAAAAGAGCATCTTTTTCATCTACCCACCGCTCTTCAGCCTATCACTGATCTACACGTGAGGGACAGCAGGGCTCATTCAAGCTGCGGCAAAAGACCTACGACCAGGAGATGGAGGGGAGGCAGTGTGACATAAGAAGGGCATCTGGGGCTTGGTGGCCATGTCGGTAAAGATGCAACATCCCGTGCTTCCTGGTGTCACAAATACTAAACGTGTTGCTTTCACTGTGTACATGTTGGGGACATGGTGTGCGGCCAGGGGGCCCTCGTAGGTCTGGTCAACATAGACACCAGTAGTTGCAACTGATTCTAGGAACTGACCTATAAGGTAAAGAGAACCATATCTGAAATTGGAAGGCTCGAGTTTGATTCCTGTGTTATAGCCACTTTGCTTTAGGCCCTAGAAAAGTCACACTATCTCCCTGAGCTTGTTTCCCTTTGAACAAAGAGAAAAATAACACTTATGTGCGTGCATTCACGCCAAGTCACTTCACTCATGACTGACTCTGTGCGACCCCATGGGCTGTAGCCCACCAGGCTCCTCTGTGATTCTCCAGGCAAGAATACTAGAGTGGGTTGCCATTTCCTCCTCCGGGGGATCTGCCTGACCGGGGCTCAAACCCGCATGTCTCCTTCATTGGCAGGCAGGTTCTCTACCACTAGCACCACCTGGGGAGCCCTTGTCTTCTAGGAGAGGAGATTTAATGACAAACATGAGAATGCAGAACCATGTATGACAGAGAGCAGACGCACAAGTCTTTTAGGAGAAAACATCAGCCTGCCAAGTGCAGAGCTGAGCACTGTGGGGAGAGGTGGTCTCCAGCCAGCGGCTTTGGGGCCTCCTGCCTCACTGCTCTCCTGCATTCTGAGAGGTCCACACCCAGCCCTCTCGGCTGCATTTCTGGTTTGGTTCTTGAGTTCATTTCCGGTGCCAGTTCTCAGAGACAATTTAGTATCATGTCCTGTGGGTGCTTCTACCTGGGTCCCATCACTTAGGGTTTTGTGTTAACTAAAAAATCTTTCATGCTTCCCAGTACATGCTGCATCTGACACAAGGAACCCCTCTTATCTCCTATCTCAAAACCCTGCCGATTCATATAAATAAGAACTCAGATTCTTAAACTCACAACTCAACCTGACAATCTTAAAGCTCCTTACACACACACATCTCTGCCCTACCCTGAAATAAGGAAGTAGCACAGAGATGGCTCAAGTTGCAGTTAAAATATGTGTATGTGTGTGTGTGTATTCAAAAATGCTCTCAGCTACTAAAAAACTACCAAGTAGGAAGTTGGACCTCACAGATCAAGTAAGTTTGAATGCAGGGTTCTTTCAGGCTTTATTTCACATATAAGATAAAATGGATAAAAACTAGGCACGTATAAGGTTTTAATAAGATTTTATTTTGATCAAGAAAAAATGGTCTACAATTAGCTTTTGACATTTAAAATCCACTTAAACAAGGCAGATGACCAACTTCAAGTATCACAATTACTCAGCATAAAGAAACTTTAACATGTTTCTCATCTTCTACAAGGGAAAAAAAAAGTCTGGAAAAGAACCAAAACAAAACTTTCGTTTTTTTGTAAAATATTCTAATTCCTTAAAATGCCAAGAACTATCTACTGAAACTACATTTCAACAAGGGGCAGGATTTACCTCAAGGCCATGTTCACCTGCAACCTGCTGATAAATCTGTTAAAAAACAAAACAGAAAAAGATTAAAAAAAAAAAAACATCAGACCACTGTAGCCACCATCCTTCATAATGGGCAATTAAGACAAAAGGTATCAAAATCTGTTCTTTTCTTAGCTTTACCTATATAACTCTTTACGTATATCACCAAATAACTCCTGAGCAATTAACATAAGCTTTGGCCTCCCCACCTTAACAAAGGGGAAAGGGAGTATGTAAAACTGCCATAGAATCCTGGTGTAGACCAACAGGGGTTCAGAGATTTAGAGCACTCAGAACCTAAGGCACCCTTGTTAGATGAGACTGCAAAGTTGGTTAGAGACTTGGGATATAAAATGACACCAGTTTCTAGTAAAACTGAATCACCTTTTCTTTGGAGAAGTATTATGTTTAATAACTGACTTCCTGTTGATTCAAACAACAGTTTGCAAGCACTTGTACACATCCAATAAAATATTTCTGAAGCTTGTGCTTGGTCATCAGTCTGCTCTTTCCATCTTCCAGCACATGTGAAAACCTTACACGGCTCACACACTGACAGCTGCCCCCAGCACGATTCACCATGACACAGCATTCTGTAAACAACACTATACTGGTCTCCATCCAGGGAAGTTTAGCCATCTGGAGACTTCCTTGACGCTCTGAAGCCTGCACTACAGGAAGGTCCTCTCCTCCGCTTTCCTAACCAACCTCTCCAATTTCCAATTGCTCTCCTATCAATTAAAGAGTAAGAGTCTCATAGGCTCACTAAGTCTCTCTTCAACCTCACTCATCTCTGTATTCACTACTATTTTCTACAGAAAGATGATGCAAACTGTTATCATTGCTGTTGGTAGATAAGTAGGTCTTGAATTCATTTTGCACACAAGACCTGTTCTATCTACCTTTTCATTTAGGAGGCTAAAAGCAGAGTCAGCTTGACTTCAAGGACTCTATTTTGTTAGTCTCCAGAAGAACATGACAAGTCCAGCTTTTGGAACACTGTATTCTAGCATGTCAAGACACTGAGGGAATGGTCATTTATTACTTTTATCACTTAAAGCTTTAAGAGATTTGAACTCTTACATATGCTTCCTTCACAGCAACCAATGGTTAATGAACCTAAATGCAAGATAACACTTTGTGATTTGGAAAGAGTCCATCCAGTCAGGATCTTTTCTGTCAATTAGGAAGTCTCTTGCAAGGAGTATTAACCATGAGCAGGGCACAACTACACCCCAAGTCAGTAAAATGCTCCCAAATATTTTAGAAATGCTACTAAACAGTTCATGTCTTACTACTACAGAGCTTCTTTTCTGCAATTCCCCAATCCCAGAAAAAAACATTAAGCCCAACTTACTAATTGATTGCCTTTTTCTTCATTTTCCCCAGTTTGACAGATTCAGGGTTTTTTTTGCTCTATTTCCACCTCACTCAAATCCTGGTGGAATTAAACTGGCATTTATGTGAGCTATGCAAATTCAACTTAACAGCTTGCAGCTGATAAAAACAACATGCAGTCACCCAGACAGAGCCAACAAAAATGTTTTTGTAGTATGAACTTGGATTCTAATCTTGCTGTCTTCCCCCGTGCTCATTCCTAAGCTTAAATGTGGGGATCTCTTCTTTTGGTGTTGGAGAAGACTCTAGAGAGTCCCTTGGACTGCAAGGAGGTCCAACCAGTCCATCCTAAAGGAGATCAGTCTTGGGTGTTCATTGGAAGGACTGATGCTAAAGATGAAACTCTAATACTTTGGCCACCTCATGTGAAGAGTTGACTCATTGGAAAAGACCCTGATGCTGGGAGGGATTGGGGGCAGGAGAAGGGGACGACAGAGGATGAGATGGCTGGATGGCATCATGACTTTGAGTGAACTCCAGGAGTTGGTGATGGACAGGGAGGCCTGGCGTGCTGCGATTCATGGGGTCGCAAAGAGTCGGACACGACTGAGCGACTGAACTGAACTAAATGTCCTTATATTCAAAAAGACTGAACTGGAGACAAGAATATAATCCACTCACTGGGAAAGAAGCCAACAAACAAATTGAGGTTTCCTAGCTATGCATTTAAACAAAGCAGGAACTTAGTTTTTACACATGGATTTACTGAGTACATACATTACTTCTTGGTAAAACCATCCTATTATTCTGCCACTCAGAAGGATTTCTACCCATCCAGTTAAGGGGGAGGGAGCAGTGAGAGAAGGAAAACAAAAGAAGCAAGATACAAAAATAAGGCTAACGCTCTGGGGAAAACACCTGACGGTGTCTTCTGTACAATTTATAATTCAGCCACAGATTCCCGGAAATCTGGAACGACCACCCCCCACCCCCACCCCCACTCCTTGTCCACCTGTATAAATGCCTGTATAAAGGTCGCTTCTTAGAAGCACTGCCTAATTTCTCCCTCTCTCAGGCTGATTTAAGTGCCACACACTCACCTCCTTCAGAATACTTAAGTGGCTATACTGCCACCATGACCTATGTCTACTCCGCTCGACTGTAAGTCAATCAAAGGCAAGAACTGTGCCTTCATAATTTCTGAATGATCAAATCATGGAAACAACGGTGTTCTGCTTTCAAAGTGCTCATATACCTGAAGAAAAAAAAAGGGAGAGACATCAAATTGTCTTCCAAAATTACAAGCCTCTTTATTAGAAAGTGGGTTTTAAATTTCTGTATACAGGCAGGAACAGGGAGAGGGATTCTCAACCTTTCTTCTGTCCCAGTATACCTTGGATGGATTCATATTGCACCTAAATGTACAACACCTCTCTCTTCATTCCTGCTCACTTTTTCTCCCAAAGACTTTTTTAGCAATCCAAAGAGACAGCACGGTGTGGAGGAAAGAATTCTGGGTTGGAAATGAAACCTCACTTTCAGTTTGTCTCACTAACAACCTGTGTTACTTTCAGTCGGTCCCCTCTCAGAGACTGTGCTTCAATCTAAGATGAAAGGAGGGGTATGACCTAGACGATCCTGTTCCAACTCTAATACCAAATGATGACGCTGCTGGCCAATTCGGGAAGCTTAAAAATGACCACCTGTGAGTGTACTTTTTCAAATTAATGCAACAGGCGCTGCTACCGGGAAGGAATCATCGACTCAGAAAGGCAGGGTTCGTATAGACTTTCACGTTATGTAACTTACGCAACACAGATCTCGCCCCCGTAAAATTACACCTACTTAAGTCTTTTCTTAAACTTCATTCTGGGTGTGGATTTCTCCCTTCCGTATCTATCCTCACTTTTCCGTGAGCTATCAAGCTCGTTTTTCAGACGAGGTCGAAAGAGCTGAGGACAATGAGTTAGTAACGAGACCTCGGTCGCTGGTGGCCTGACCCGGCGACAGATACACCGACCCCTCACCTCTAACTCCGGTTCCCTGCCGCATCCCTTGAAGGCGATGCTACAGACAGCCTGCCTACAAGGTAGCTGCAGTCATCCGCCCCGCCGAGTGGCCAGAGATCAGCCTTACCTTACGCAATACAATGAGCCTACTTCCCGGTGTCCGATGTCGGTGGCAACTCCCTTCTCCTTCCTGCAGAAAAGAGCTGCTTCCGGTTTCCGGGGCGCCAGGAGGAAGTCCCGCCCCACGCGACAGCGTGAGGCGGGGCGTCTCGTAGAGGGTCCGTTAGCTTGTGATACTGTCAGAGGCATGCTCTCCGCTGGGTAGTACAGACCGGAGGAACGCTGGACGGTGGGTTGTTGCTGGGTCCACGGCCGTGGGGAGAAGCCTGGGAGCCACTGAGCGGGGTTTGGGAGAGCGACTTGGAGACGCCATCTTCTCAGAAAATAACCCCCTTCTCCAACAGGGGTCCTCCGTGTTTCTCGCTTTGCTCCAGTTGCCCCATGCTGTATTTAGTTTCTCACTGTGTTTCGGTTTTCCGTGTGGTCCCATATCTTGCTTCAGTAATGCTGAGTGTTGGCTGTGCATCTCGCAGCAGTTAGTTCATAAATGCCTGGTAATTCTTGGCCAGTAGGACTGCTGAAGCTCAACTCATTGCTTTACCAGCGACGGGATTGAGCGCCTACGTAGTACTGGAGCGGTTTGTGGGTAAAGGCACTCTTGGGGCCGGGAACGTAAATTAGAAGTTAAAGTTACTGTTGTCTTAGTTTCCTAGGGCTGTCATAAAGAAATAACACATATTGGGTGGCTTAAAGCAACATATTCCTTTTCTCACAGTTCTGGAGGCTGGAAGCCCGAAAGACTAAAGGTGTCAACAAGATCATGTTTCCTCTGAGGCACTGGGTAAACCCCCTCCCCACTTGCCTCTTGGTAGTTTCTGGTTCATTTCAGTACAGTCGCTCAGTCGTGTCTTGACTCTTTGCGACCCCATGGACTGCAGCACGCCAGGCCTCCCTGTCCATCACCAACTCCCATAGCTTACTCAAAGTCATGTCCATTGAGTCGGTGGTGATGCTATGCAACCATCTCCTCCTCTGTCATCCCCTTCTCCCACCTTCAATCTCTCCCAGCATCAGGGTCTTTTCCAGTGAGTCAGTTCTTTGCATCAGGTGGCAAAAGTATTGGAGCTGCAGCACCAGTCCTTCCAATGAATATTCGAGACTGATATCCTTTAGGATTGACTGGTTTGATCTCCTTGCAGTCCAAGGGACTTTCAAGAGTCTTCTCCAGCACCACAGTTCAAAAGCAGCAATTCTTCGAGGCTCAGCTTTCTTTATGGTCCAGCTGTCACATCCTTACATGACTACTGGAAGAACCATAGCTTTGACTAGACCAACCTTTGTTGGCAAAGTAATGTCTCTGCTTTTTAATATACCTCTAGGTTGGTCATACCTTTTCGTCCAAGGAGCAAGCGTCTTTTAACTTATGGCTGAAGTATCCATCTGCTTTTATTTTGGAGCCCAAGAAAATAAAGTCTGCCACTGTTTCCATTGTTTCCCCATGTATTTGCCATGAAGTGATGGGACTGAATGCCATGATCTTTGTTTTTTGAATGTTGAGTTTTAAGCCAGCTTTTTTGCTCTCCTTTTTCACTTAATCAGAAGGCTCTTCAGTTGCTCTTCACTTTCTGCCCAAAGAGTGGTGTCATCTGCATATCTGAGGTTATTGATATTTCTCCTGGCAATCTTGATTCCAGCTTGTGCTTCATGCAGCCGGACATTTCACATGATGTACTCTGTATATAAGTTAAATAAGCGGGATGACAGTTTACAGCTTTGTGGTATTCCTTTCCCAACTTGGAACCAGTCTGTTGTTGCATGTACGGTTCTAACTATTGCTTCTTGACCTGCATACAGATTTCTCAGGAGACAGGTAAGGTGGTCTGGTATTCCCATCTCTTGAAGAATTTTCCACAGTTTGTTGTGATCCACTCAGTCAAAGACTTTGGTGTAGTCAATAAAGCAGAAGTAGATGGTTTTTTGGAATTCTCTTGCTTTTTTTATGATCCAGCAGATGTTGGCAATTTGATCTCTGGTTCCTTTGCCTTTTTTAAATCCAGCTTGAACATGTGGAAGTTCATGGTTCGTGTACTGTTGAAGCATAGGTCGGAGCATTTTGAGCATTACTTTGCTGGCGTGTGAGATGAGTGCAGACCTGCAGTATGAACATTCTTTGGTATGGCCTTTCTTTGGGATTGGAATGAAAACTGACCTTCAGTCCTGTGGCTACTGCTGCGTTTTCCAAATTTGCTGACATACTGAGTGCAGCACTTTAGCCACATCATCTTTTAGGATTTGAAAGAGCTCAGCTGGAATTCCATCACCTTTGCTAGCTTTGTTCATATTGATGCTTCCTAAGGCCAATTTGACTTCACATTCCAGGATGTCTGGCTCTAGGTGAGTGATCACACTATCACTCTGGGTCATGAAGATTTTTTTTGTAGTTCTTCTGTGTATTCTTGCCACATATTCTTAATATCTTCTGCTTCTGTTAGGTCCCTACCATTGCTGTCCTTTATTGAACCCATCTTTGCATGAATTGTTCCCTTGGTATCTCTAATTTTCTTGAAGAGATCTCTAGTCTTTCCCATTCTTTGTTTTCCTCTATTTCTTTGCGTTGATCCCTGAGGAAGGCTTTTTTTAATCTCTCCTTGCTATTCTTTGAAACTTTATATTCAGATGGATATATCTTTCCTTTTTTCCTCGCCTTTTGTTTCTCTTCTTTCCTCAGCTATTTGTAAGGCCTCCTCAGAGAACCATTTTGCCTTTTTGCATTTCTTTTTCATGGGAATGGTTTTGATCACTGCCTCATGTATAATATCACAAACCTCCACCCATAGTTCTTCAGGCACTCTCTCTATCAGATCAACTCCCTTGAATCTGTTTGTCACTTCCACTGTATGATCGTAAGGGATTTGATTTAGGTCATACCCGAATGGTCTAGTGGTTTCCACTACTTTCTTCAATTTAAGTCTGAATTTGGCAACAAGGAGTTCATGATCAGAGCCACAGTCATTTCCTCGTCTTGTTTTTGCTGACTGTATAGAGTTTCTCCATCTTTGGCTGCAAAGAATATAATCAATCTGATTTCAGTATTGACCATTTGGTGATGTCCATTTGTAGAGTCATCTCTTGTGTTGTTGGAAGAGGGCATTTGCCATGACCAGTGCGTTCTCTTGGCAAAACTCTGTTAGCCTTTGCCCTGCTTCATTTTGTACTCCAAGGCCAAAGTTGCCTGTTACTCCAGGTATCTCTTGACTTCCGGCTTTTGCATTCCAGTCCCCTATGATAAAAAGGACATCTTTTTTGGGTGTTAGTTCTAGAAGGTCTTGTAGGTCTTTATAGAACTGTTCAACTTCTTTGGCATTAGCAGTTGGGGCATAGACTTGGATAACTGTGATACTGAATGGTTTACCTTGGAAACAAACAGAGATCATTTTGTTGTTATTGAGACTAAACCCAAGTAATGCATTTTGAACTCCTTTGTTGACTGTGAAGGCTACTCCATTTCCTCTAAGGGATTGTTGGCCACAGTGGTAGATATAATGGTCATCTGAATTAAATTCGTCCATTCCAGTCTATTTTAGTTCACTGATTCCTAAAATGTCGATGTTCACTCTTGCCATCTCCTGTTTGAGCACTTCCAATTTACCTTGATTCAGGGACCTAACATTCCAGGTTCCTACGCAATATTATTCTTTATAGCATCAGACTCCCATCACCAGTCACAGGTACAACAAGGCGTTGTTTTAGCTTTGACTCCGTCTCTTCATTCTTTCTGGATCTATTTCTCAACTCTTCTCCAGTAGCATATTGTGCACCTACCAACCTGGGGAGTTCGTCTTTCAGTGTCATATCTTTCTGTCTTTTCATACTCTTCATGGGGTTCTCAAGGCAAGAATACTGAAGTGGTTTGCCATTCCCTTCCCCAGTTTCTGGTGCTGTCCAACAGCCCTTGATGTTCTATGCTTGTAGCTACTCCTTACTCCAGTCTCTTAACTCTGTTCTCCTTATGTTTCTTCTCTTAAAAGATGAGATGTAGGGCCCAGCCTACTCCAGTATGACCTGAATTTAACTTATTACATCTGCAATGGCACTGATTCCAGATAAAGTTGCATTCTAAGGTCCAGGAAGGACATGACTGGGAGTGGGGGAAAGGATTTGACACTATCCAACCCAGAATAGCTGTCAAAGAGCCTACGAAGTAGGCAGGCCAAATACTGACAATCAACAGCGTAGTACAAGTGAACTCAAACATATTTTAGTTGGATCTAAGAAGTTTTCATGGACACTGGGGCTTCCCAAGTGGTGCTAATGGTCAAGAACACACTTGCCAGGACTTCCCTGGTGGCTCAGATGGTAAAACGTCCATCTACAATGTGAGAGACCTGGGCTCAATCCCTGGGTTGGGAGATTCCCTGGAGAAGGAAATGGCAACCCACTCCAGTACTTTTGCCTTGAAAATCCCATGGACAGAGGAGCTTGGGGCAGGCTACTATCCATGGGGTCGCAAAGAGTCAGGCACGACTGAGCGACTTCACTTCAGTGCAGGAGATGTAAGAGACACAAGGTTTCGTCCCTGGGTGGGGAAGATCGCCTGGAGGAGGCCATGACAGCCCACTCCAGTGTTCTTGCCTGGAAAACCCCATGGACAAAGGAGCCTGGCGGACTACAGTCCATAGGGTCACAAAGAGTCAGATACGAACGAAATGACTTAGCGCACACACACAGACACACACACTGTGAGGGGTGGGTAGAATTTGGATGTGTCATTTGTAGACCTTCACAGCGTGCTTGGCAAACAGACAGCACTGACAAGCACTGGTTGAAATGTAAAAAGAAGTTAGGTTAAAGCAGGAGGGATCTTGAATGCAGGCTGAAGAGTTTGGGGTCTGCTCTGTATGTTAAAAGAATAAGTTGAAATGTTTCAGGATGTGGGAGTTGTGCTTTGAAGATTGATTAGTAACTTGAGCCAAACTTCTGTTGTGTTACTTACTCCAATTTAAGGAGTATTAATCTCATCCTCTGATACCCTGTGCTTTTTCTTCCTGATGGCCCTGCTCACGCCGTCCTTTATTTCTGGAATGCTGCTTTCAGGCCATGTGACTTTCACTTGTTGATTTTTTTTTTTTTTGTCATGGAAATTGTGCTATGATATGAGGTGGGGAGGAGAGTTGTTCAACTTACTATTTTTTTAAATTGAAGTATAGTTGATTTACAGTGTTGTATTTCAGGTGTACAGAAAAGTGATTCATATATGTTCTCTTTCAGATTCTTCTCCATTATAGGTTACTACAAGATAATGTAGTTTCCTGTACTTTAGTTTCCTATGGATTCCCTTGTTGTTTACCTATTTTATATATGGTAATGTGTATGTATTAATCCCATAGTCCTAATTTACCCCCCCCTTCCCCTTTGGTAACCATAAGTTTGTTTTACATGTCTGTGTCTATTTTTATTTTGTAAATAAAAAATGCTTTCTATGTCTGTGTCTATTTTTGTTTTGTAAGTAAAAATGTTTTGTATCATTTTTTTAGATTCCACATATAAAGGATATCGTATGCCATTTGCCTTTCTCTGACTGACTGACTTCTCTTAATCTCTGGGTCTATCCGTGTTGCTGCAAATGGTGTTATTTCATTCATTTTATGGCTGAGTAATAGTGCATTGCATATATGGAATATTATCTTCTTTCTCCACATCTTCTTTCTCCATCGTCTGCCCGTGGGCATTTACGTTGCTTCTGTGTCTTGACTATTATAAACTGTGCTGCTGTGAACACTGGGGTACAGGGATCTTTTAGAATTGGAGCTTTTGTCTTTTCTGAGTTTATGTCCAGGAGTGGAATTTTTGGATCCTATGGTAACTCTGAGGTTTTTTAAGGAACCTGCAGACTGTTCTCCATAGTGGTTACATCAAATTTACATTCCCACCAACAGGATAGGAGGGTTCCCTTTTCTCCACACCCTCTCCAGCATACTTTTTGTTGATGGCCATTCTGATCTGTGTGAGGTGATAACTTCATTGTAGTTTATCCTTATTTTATATTGTTAGTATCCCCCTGATAGCACAAGCAAGCAAGCAAACAACAACAAAAAACACTAGAGACCAAACTCACATAGATACAGTCTTCTAAAGTAAAATATTTGCAAATTAATCCCATACTCCATTTGGAACAAGAAAGCATTTATGCACTGATTTAATATTTGAAAATATGTTGCTACAAATCATTTATATACTTTAGAGGTTTTAAAAAAACTATATGATCACTTCAACTGATAAATGTTTTCTGAAATAATTTAGTATCTACTTAATACACTTTCAGCAAAATGGGATTGGATAAATAGCAAGTTGATAAAAGGCACCATTGTGCATACTGATGAAACATTAGAGACATTGAAGTCAGGAAAAAACAGATAGCCACTTTCACTGCTAGTATTTAACTTGGTGTTAGATTTTGTAGCCAATGCAGCGAAACAAGAAAAAGACAAGATTGGGAAAGGAAGAAGCAAAAATATTATTTTCAGATGATGTAATTTTTCTTTCTAAAAAATGCAGGAGAATTAAATGACAAACTATTAGAACTAATTAAATGGTTCAGCAAGTGGCTAACAATATATAAAAACTTAAAATTTTGTTATTTGTCAGTAATAAAATAGAAAAAAAGAATCCATCAGAATACAGTGAACAAAAGATGTACAGTAATATGAATATTATTGAAAGACATGAAAGGTTTAATTAAATGAAGATTTTCATGTTCCAGGATTGAAAAAATTCAGTGTTTTAAAGATATAATTTTATGACAAAAGTTTTTGATACTGTGCCTATTAAAATACTGATAGGCTGTCCAAATAACTATTTTGCCAAAGTATATTATTTTTTGATAGACTCCTATGTGCAATTTATTGATATTTTATTTAGAATATATTTCTTATTAGATTGGCATGTGGGATTTTTTGGTACTATATTAATCATATGTTGGTATTTAAAATTGTATGAGATCCCTTAAAATAGGGAGCATTTCTCATTTTTTTATGGTCTGAAATAATTGAAGTAACTTTAGAATTATCTGCTCTTTTAAGACTAAATAGAAAACTTGATTGTGAAACTATATTGTATAAAACATTATTATATGTGAATTTTAAATAAAGTGTCTGCTCTCTTCTGTGATAATTGAATTACTCATCTTTTCTACTTTTTTGGTGTCAATTATAATTTATACTTTGCTTGGAAGTCATCCATTTCCAAAAGGTTTTTTAAATTAGTTGTCATTATGTTAGACATAGAATTCTCTTATGATTTTAAAAATCTGTTCTGCACACGTGGTTGTTTCCTTTCTCATTCCTAACCTTACGTATTTTTTTCTAAACACAAAGGATTTATTTTCTTGAACTCTTCAAGGAATTGGCTTTGGCGTTTGTTTTTCTAGTATTTTTCTGTTTTAGTTTTTGTGATAGTTGTTCTTCCTACTCTTATTTGTTCTCCTTTTCTAACTTCTAAATATGAATCTATTTTTATTTATTTATTTATTTTTGGCTATGTCAGGCCTTAGTTGCAGTACAGGCTTAGTTGCCTTGAGGCATGTGGGATCTTAGTTCCCCCACCAGGGATCAAACCCCCATCCCTTGCATTGGAAGGAGGATTCTCTGTTTATATTTATTCATTTATTTTTGGCTGTGCTGAGTCTTCATTTCTGTTCTCGAGCTGCACCAGCTTCTCATTGCAGGGGCTTCTCTTGTTGTGGAGTGCAGGCGGGAGGCCACAGGGACTCAGTGGTTGCGCCTCCTAGGCTGTAGAGCACAGGTTCAGTAGTTGTGACACACAGGCTTAGTTGCTCCGCAGCATGTGGAATCTTCCCAAACCAGGGATGGAATGTATGTCTCCTGCATTGGCAGGTGGATTCTTTACCACTGAGCCACCAGCAAAGCCCCAGAAGACAGATTCCTAACCACTAAACTTACCAGGGGAGTCCCTAAAAACGAACTGAAGATTCTTTATTTCTTTAAAGTGCTTTCACTTTTAGTCTTCTGTTTTTAATGGAGACATCTTAAAGGCATAAATGTGCCTCTGAATACCTCAGTCGAGGTTGCAGCCCTCTTTCCTTTCTACCCTGACATTCTAGTTGGTTTTCTCCAGTGTAATAACTTTATTTATTTGACTGCACCTGGTCTTAGTTGTGGCACGCAGTATCTTTAGTTGTGGCACGCAGTATCTTTAGTTGTGGCATATGGGATCTAGATACCTGACTAAGCATTGAACCCAGGCCCCCTGCACTGGGGTGTGAGGTCTTAGCCACTGGACCACTAGGGAAATCTTGCAATGACCTTAAAAATCTCTATTTTGATAAGCCTCAAATTAACTCTCTAGTCTTGGCAGTTTTCCCCTGCACTCTGCATCCCCACATCCAGACATTAACCTCACTTCTCCAATTGATATTTAATGCATATCTCAAGCTTCACATGTCTAAAACTGAACTCTTGATTTCTGCCACCCTCAAAACTGCTCTTCCTATAGTATTCCTCATCTTATGATACCAGCATTGACCCAGTCACTCAGGTCAGAAACTTTGAAGTCATCTTTGATGCCTTTCTTTCAAACACATTCTGCATTAAACCTATCAGCAAATGAGTTCTACTTTAAAATACATAAACTGAATCTGATCACTTTTTGTCCCCAATGTAAATACTAACCTAGTCCTAGCCTCCAGCATCTTTGCCTGGATTGCTGGCTGAGCATCCGAACTGGACTCTCTGTTTCTACCCTTGTCACTCTCTACTGCACAGAAACCAGAGTAATCCTATTAAGTCACCAGTCACTCCCCTGTGCAAAACTGCCCAATGACTTTTCATCATACTTTAAAATAAAATCCTATATCCTTACCATGGGCTGCAAGGCCCTTTGAGATCTCTGCCCCAAACTGCCTCTCCAACCCGTCTTCTACCACTGTCCCCCTTTCTCTCACCACTTCTGGCTGTATTCCTACCTCTGTGCCTTTGTACTTGGAACTGTCTCTGCCTGGAACCATTATTCCCCTAAAATGTATGTGTGACTTGCCCCCTCACTTCATTCTGGGGTAGGGTTACCAGATACAATACAGGATGCTCAGTTAAATTTGAATTTCAGATAAACAATGAATATTTAGTATGTATGTCTTAAATGTGTGTTATCTGAAATTCAAATCGAAATGGCTGTCCTGTATTTTTATTTGCTAAACTGCCCTTTTTTAGAGCTTTTATTACTTTAGTTCATAGAAGGGACTACCCTTTCCTGGCTCCTGCCTCAGTTTCGGCCTCCCCACTGTTACCAGGCCTTATGGGCCTTCCCCCATAAGGAGGACAGACACCCCCTCCTCACCATGTACTCCACCTGCCTCTTGTTTTTAGAAAAACTCCAGCCGCCTAGGCCTTCCCCAAGTTCAAAAAAAAAAAAAAAAACAAGAGAAGTGAGAAAATGCAGAAACAAAACATTTCAGCAAGACAAAATAATAATAGTCTAGCCATTAAACAAAGTCAGGGACCTTTAGTTCCTTCTCAAGGTCTGTAGATAATAATCTGAGCCAAATCCTTTGAGCTGTTTTGCAAACACTGAAACTCCCACCAGGTGGAAGTAGTTAACTGACTGCTGACCCCAGACCAGAAGACTAATGATGTTAACTCCCAATTAACTCACCATCCACCAATCAGAAGAATGTCCAAACTGATCGTGCACCCTGCAACCCCCCCTTCCGACCCTGTCTTCAAAAATGGTTCCCTGAACGCCATTAGGGAATTTGGGTCTTTTGAGCATTAGCTACCTGGACAGACTGCTTGGTTCTCTGTGATAAATGCTGCATTTTTCCTTCATCACAACCTGGTCTGATAGATTGGCTTTACTAAGTGTGCAGGCAAGCATATCCAAGTTTGGTTTGGTAAAATATACATTGTATATACACACACACGAATACATATGTGTTTTCATATATATAAAATAGAAGCAGGCAGGATATTTATGTATATATATATGTGTGTGTGTATGTATGTATATATATATATATTAGAAGCAATCAGGATACAGAGGGAGAGAAAGAGAAAACCTGCTTTATATATACATATTTAAACCCTGCTTTCAGGCTCAAATATGTGTTTAGCTTTGTTTTGTTTTGTTTTAGTTTTTTTTATCTAGCATCTTGGACTTTCCACATGGCTCAGTCGTAAATCATCTGCCTGCCAATGCAGGAAACTCCAGTTCGATCCTTGGGTCGGAAAGATCCGTTGGAGAAGGAAATGGCAACCCATTCGAGTAGTTTTGCCCAGTAGTCTTGCCTGGGAAATACCATGGATAGAGGAGCCTGGCGGGCTACAGTTCATGGGGCTGCAAAAGAGTCAGACATGACTGAACAGTGAAAACAAACAATCTTTTGGTATGTTTGAAACAGGAGATTTCATTTCCACGTGAGTTCATTGTGCCATCTTGTCCCATAGTTGATATCTCCACACTGCCACTCATTCCATCTGTATTTCTGTCTGAAGTATATCCTTCAAAGTTCATTGAACTTCAGTGTGTGTCTTTTATCTCTATTTCCTGCATAATCTTGTTAAGATTACATATACTGACTAATAACACTGAGGTCTAAATGTGCAGCCAGCCCCTCACACCATGTTTATGACTTCAAAGTTTACTTGACAAAAAGAGTTTAGTATATAGCTGGAAGTTTATTCTAATGAGTCACAAGGCGATTTGTGTGGAGTCATGGATTTGACTTTCCATTGGTAAAGATTATATTCCTTCTTTATATATTTCAGGTATCCTGGGAAAGGACTTTGTAGTGATGAAATAAAATCCAGGTTTTATGGCCAGATGAGAGTAATTTAAATAGGAAACTTTTCTTTGCCCACTTTGGCATTCTCTCTTCCCTTTAGTATTTGTTGGGCATCTACATTAACCAGACCTCCTAAGGAGAGAGTATGCCTTCTTAATCTTGTAAGGGGTCACTGGCCCATGACCCACTGCTTGCTTTATTGTACATTTGGACTGTGCAAACTGTAAATGATACATCACTTGATGTATAACCCTTTGTCTCAAAAACTTACATATGTACTTTCTTATATAATGAGTTTTCTGAAAAAATGTCTCTTCAGGCTGGCTGGAATAAAACTTTCCATTTCTTTCTTGGTTTGACTACTGATTTTTTTTTTTTTTTCATTGACAGTAGGTTCTTAAAACCCAGGTCCACTATCTCTTTGCTTTCCCTTTTTCCCTGCCAGAGGTCACGCCAGCCTCTTCACACTCTACCTTTAGGCTGCCCACCTAGTTCTCAGTTTTCAGGAGTGGATGGAGTCAGAGGCCCTATGAGGGCTTTTGCAGTGGAGGGGAAAATGAGGTCTCTTCCTTGAAATGAGGAAGCCCTAGGGTAAGCACAATAAGGCTTGAGAATAGGAAACAAATTATTTCCATCCGCGTTAGCTCTGGTCCGGCTTACCTCAATTTCCTGCTGAAGAAGCTCCAGGTTAGCACCAACGATGTTTATCTTGCTCCCTGGGCTTTTCTTTCTTTACATGCCTGTCTCCTTCTCTTTTGGAGAAGAAAATGGCAACCCACTCCAGTACTCTTGCCTGGAGAATCCCATGGAGGGAGGAGCCTGGTAGGCTACAGTCCATGGGGTCGAAAAGAGTCAGACACGACTGAGCGACTTCACTTTCACTTTCACTCCTTCTCTTTAAACGGTAAGCTTTGAGCACCTCTGATACACAGCCCTTTCTTCCTCGGCTGAAACTCATAGAATTTCAGAGTTGTGAAAGAAACCTTAGCATCAAGGTCAAAGGTCTTGTTTTACAGATGGTCAGAAAAACAGTGTTATCTCTGCTGTCTTACCTGCGTGAGCTTTGTAGAAACTCCCATCATTCATTATCTGTAAATTTTCATCGGTTTTTGGGTCTCAGTGTAAGCTTCATCTGAGAGCAAGGGCGACATCTTGATGGGAAGAGAAGATGATAACAGGTTTCCTGTATGACAAATATAGGAGAAAACGCCGGGATGCTCCGTGTGTAATGGGTTTTCAATCAATTCAGGACATCTTTGTAAACATCTTTGTAAGGGCATCAGGGACACAAGAGAAAGGAGACCCATTTTAACAACAGATGCTGCCAGTACTCTGGAAGAGCATCCTTGGGTGAATCATTAAATGGTGTCCTGCACGCCAGTGATGTTAAGTTAGGGATGTAGGATTCTTGGCAGGTGCCTGCACCTCCTGCACCTCACCTGGGCGATAATAATGGTGCAACAAACATAGAAGCATGTATATATTTTCTAATCAGTGTTTTCTTTTTCTTCAGGTAAATACCGGAGTGCAATTGGTAGATCATATGGTAGTTCTAGTTTTCGTTTTTCTTGAGGAACCTCCATACTGTTCTCCATAGTGCCTGCCCCAGTTTACATTCCCACCAAGGGTGCATGAGGGTTGCCTTTTCTCCACATCCTCCCCAGCACTTGTATCTTGTCTTTTGGATAGCAGGCATGAAGTGGGATCTCTTTGTGGTCTTGATTTGCATTTCCCTGATGATTAGTAATGCCAAGCATCTTTTCGAGTATCTGTTGGCCATCTGTATGTCATCTTTGGAAAAATGTCTATTCAGGTCCTCTGCTCATTTTTTAAACGTGTTATTTTTCTTTGTAATTAACTCCCTTCGAGATATATTACTTGCAAATATCTTCTCCCATTCCGTTGATTTAATGTCAGCACTAGCTTTACCTTTCAGCTTTGTTCTTGGTCACCCTTTCATAGCATCTGTTATTGAGTGTGCAGTTTTCTCACTCTCTGTGTGTGTGTGCCTGTGTGTGCACATATGGATGCATGTTCTCTCCTGTTCCCGGAAGTAACTGTTTCCTTTAGGGTTTGTTATTTCAGTCTTTCCTTTATATTGAAAGCTTCTTCAACTGTCTGGGGGAATCTTGACTGTGTGTATTTAAGAATGAGGTGGATGTGAGCTCTCTGTACTGGGTAAGACTTGTCCCTGGGCCAAGATGGTGGGGCAGGAATGCTGATATTCTGAATGGAAGGATGCAGGATATTTTCTGTGGAGCCAGCGAATTTGTCTAGTGAATAACATTTCAGTGTTTAATGTGTATAAACATCCTGGGAAGTTCTACATGTTGTTCCTCCTGTCACACCCTCACTCTTGAAGTAGGTACTTGACTGTAAGGCATGCTGGTAGGAGGGAGGGACCACTGTTTTCATATGTGGATTCTTGGCCATGTACCACCCTCCTGGACTCAGCGGTTCCTGATACTTCCTAGTTCTGCATCCTTCTAGTGTTCTGTAGGGTGAATTGCAGAGAAGGCAGTGGCACCCCACTCCAGTACTCTTGCCTGGAAAATCCCAGGGACGGAGGAGCCTGGTGGGCTGCAGTCCATGGGGTCGCTAGGAGTCAGATACGACTGAGCGACTTCACTTTCACTTTTCACTTTCATTCATTGGAGAAGGAAATGGCAACCCACTCCAGTGTTCTTGCCTGGAGAATCCCAGGGATGGAGAAGCCTGGTGGGCTGCTGTCTCTGGGGTCGCACAGAGTCGGACACGACTGAAGCGACTTAGCAGCAGCAGCAGCAGCAGGGTGAATTGACTTCTTCCTTGGCTATGTCTCTCACCCGCTACAGTTCCTTCTACTTTTCCTTATCAAGTATTATTCCCGCATCAACTTTCTATGTCCCGGAATTTTTTTTTTTAATTTCTCACTGATGGTTCTTATCCCATTCTTCTCTTTAGATCTTTATGGCTCTTTTTATTTCTTAGGTGTTATTTTAACAAGATCTTAAGAGAGTGAGATGATAAATCAATGTTTTCAGTCTCCCAAATATAACCAGACAATTCTATATCACTGCTTTATAATTCTTACCATTAAAAACAACTAAAAAACCATCATGAATTAACTGGTTTATTCATGCAAGAAATACTAGGATTCATTAAAAATGATGTGACTGCATTTTGGCATCAATAACTAGGCAAGATGAGTATGGGGAAAAGGCAAATTACAAAGCACTGAGTTATAGAAATATAAATTAGATAACATACATGTGACTAAGGGGAGAGGGGAGCCAAGTTATAACAATGGTTAAATCTGAGAGGTAATAGCCAAAGTTATTTGTTTTTTTTTTTTTAATTTCTTTAGACATCTCTGTATCTTCTGAACTTTAGAACAGTTCAGTTCAGTTCAGTTGCTCAGTCGTGTCCGACTCTTTGGGACCCCATGGACTGCAGCACACCAGGCTTCCCTGTCCATCACCAACTCCCAGAGCTTGCTCAAATTCATGTCCATCAATGCCATCCAACCATCTCATCCTCTGTCGTCCCCTTCTCCTCCTGCCTTCAATCTTTCCCAGCATCAAGGTCTTTTCCAGTGAGTCAGTTCTTTGAATCAGGTGGCCAGAGTATTGGAGCTTCAGCTTCAGCATCAGTCCTTCCAATGAATATTCAGGACTGATTTCCTTTAGAATGGACTGGTTGGATCTCCTTGCAGTCCAAGGGACTCTCAAGAGTCTTCTCCAACTCCACAGTTCAAAAGCATCTACTCTTTGGTGCTCAGCCTTCTTTATGGTCCAACTCTCACATCCACACATGGCAAC
The DNA here is from genome assembly GCF_014754425.2 of Oryx dammah. Lineage (NCBI taxonomy): Eukaryota > Metazoa > Chordata > Mammalia > Artiodactyla > Bovidae > Oryx > Oryx dammah. The sequence goes on from NW_024070200.1 coordinate 46,019,858, forward strand.
TGGAAAAACCATAGCATGTTTTTAATAACCAGAATATATGTAAGTCTAGTTTTGAAATAATGACTATCTGGGTACATACAGTTTTGTGTACATCTTGACTTCCTTAATCTAGGTACCCATATTTAAGTTATTTGTTCAGGAGAACACATTCCTTGAAGTTTTTAATCCATCTTTTCAAATTTCCTTTCCAGAGAGGATACAAGTACATATTTGCAGCAGTATTTGACAGTGCTGCTTTCCCAGACCCATACTGGAGCCAAGGAATGATGGGTCCTTGGTACAAACTGGTATTTGTACACTTTCCAGAATTTTCCTTTGCTTTTAGCTCTTTTTATGTCAACTTCTTTTTTTTTTTTTTTTTTGGTCTGTCTGATCTATTTTCTTTTCTAAAAATAATTTTATTTATTTATTAATTTTTGGCTGTGCTGGATCTTCTTTGTGCCTGGGATTTTTCTCTAGTTGCCACGAGCAGGGGCTACTCTTTAGTTGCAGTGTGCGGGGTTCCCATTGCCTTGGTTTCTCACGTTGCAGAGCATGAGTTCTAGGCGTGGGGGCTTCAGTAGCTGCAGCACATGGGCTTGAGAGTTGAGTTCCCGGGCTCTAGCATGGGCTCAGTAGTTGTGCCGCACGGGTTTAGTTGCTCCACAACATGTGGAATCTTCCCGGACCAGGGATCAAACCCGTGTCTCTGGTATTGGCAGGCGAATTCTTTGCCACTGAGCTACCATGGACGCCCTGGTCTACTTTCTTATGAGTAGTTATCAAAAGGACCACTTTAATATTTGGAGCCCTTCTCTGCTGAGTCTAAAAATGGGACAACTAAAACAAATTCCTGAACTCAGTTCATTAGATTTCAAAATGTTTTCCCCCTGCTTGAGGCTGTATAGGGAGGGAACTAGGAATTTGGGACGTGAAGTCAGATTGCCTGAGCTCTAATTCTAGCTCTACAACAACTTAACCATCTGTTAAGGTGGTCAATGAACTAAACTCATTCCCTCATCTGTGTAATAAGGACTGTGTGAAAGTATCCGTACAAGCATGTGACACAGTGCTGGTACATAACAAACTCTTGTTGTGTTGTTTAGTTGCTAAGTCGTGTCTGACTCTTTGCGACTCCATGGACTGTAGCCTGCCAGGCTCCTCTGTCCATGGGATTCTCCTGGCAAGAATACTGGAGTGGGTTGCCGTTTCCTTCTGCAGGGGATCTTCTCAACCCAGAGATCGAACTTGTGTCTCCTGCATTGGCAGGCAGATTCTTTACCACTGAACCACAAGGGAAGCTCTTAAGTTACGTTTATTTTTGTTATCATTGTGACCGTTGTAATGCTATGGCCTGAATTGTATTCCCCTGCCAGATTTGTATATGAAGCCATAATCCCCCAATGTGATAGTATTTGGAGGTGGGACCATTGGGAAATAATAAAGTTTAGATGAGATCTTGAAAGTGGGGCCCTTGTGGTGGGATTAGTGCCCTTATAAGAAGAGAAACCAAAGAGTTCTCCCCCGGCCCCGTTAGTGTGAGGAAATAGCAATGACAAGAAGTCAGTCATCTAAAAGCCAGGACGAGAGCCCTCAGCAGGCCTCCACTGTGCTCATACCCTGATCTCAGACTTCTCGCCATAAGTACTGAAAGGAAAACTGTCAAGGTAGAATTCCTTACCTATTCTATACCTTCTTTCAAAAAAAAAGAAAGTGAAATACAGACTTTTTTAGACCTATTAAAGCTAAAAGAATTCATCAGCAGCAGACCCTCCGTGCAAGAAATATTAAAGGAAGCCATTCAGGCAGAGGGAAAATAGCACCAGATGGAAACCTAGATCCACTCAAAGAATGAAGCACCTCGGCAATGATCACTGCATGGATGGGTATATGTTTTCTCAAGCAGAACAACCTGTTCTTAGGAAGAGCTAGTCTGTCCTTATGACACCACAGAACTGAAACAGAGTTAAGATACTATATTGTTCCAGTTTCTGCTTGGGATTAGACATGGATTGTTTCCTCCTGTAGTATAACTTCCTTGACTGAGAGAAGACATTTGGAAAGTCATCTCTGTGACTTTAGCCAACAGTTTGTTAGTGATTATCCATTCCTTCACTAACTTGTAGTGTACAAAGCAGTAGGAGGCAAACTGTTTTCTTGATTTGCCTTCAGTGTTTCACCTCGTTTGTTTCTATGGTTATGAAATGAACAGACTCTCTCTTCACTCTGAGATACAAAATTTAGAACACTAGTTCACCAAAAGTTTTAAAAATAAAGGTGAACTTGTGATTTGTGGGTTGTATAAGTATCATGATTAAAATCAAAATTTTCTCCTTAAACTACCACTTAGAAGCAAATAAATTGTATACATGTACTATGAGTTGCTTTATTGATCCCACGATTGTTTTTTTTCAAGATTTTCACAGGGTTCTCCATTTCAGCCTCACATATAGCTTTACTGCTTACTTTCCAAACTTTAGTGTGATCATTTCTCATCTATATGTGTCTTCATTGTATGTTTGAAACATTGAATGTTTCATTTAGGATTACGTACAGATAAAAACTCATTATCTTTTGAGGAGATCACATTATGACAATGACCCGTGATAAAACAGTATTTTAGAGGAAAGATAGTTCTCCTTTGTTACAGCCTATTTATTGGTTGGGCAACCAACCATTTAGCATTCCACTGGAGGCATTCCACTGGAGGCAGGAGCCAGCTGTGGGGCAGGGAGAGTGCCATAATCCAGAGCGAGGGATAGATAGGTGCTCTGTGCTTTTCCGAGGCTGTGGGAGGTGTCAGTTGGTGAAACACCACCGTCTTAACCAGATGCTATGAGAAAAGCCCCACCTGGCCACTGGGGAAGTTAGGAATGATTATGAAAGACAACAACACTGGTGGTGATCTTCCTGCTTTGAAGATCTCTAAATGTATTCTCATGGGATGACCTTGAATAAAGATGAGAGAAGGAGCTTTATGTGTACTAAAACAGAAGTGAAACCTCATAAAGATGTATGTTCTGTTCTCTCAGTAGCCTATCAGCCAAGCAAACCAGTTCCTCTTTTGCTCGTGGGGTGAACTGTCAGAACATCGGGGGTCTGGTCTTGATTGTGCCTTTTGAGCCTTGAAAAAGACCCCTTAAAATCATTCTCTCTGAAATGCTTACCTGTCCTTGCATTGAGAGCACCGAATCAATTAACGGTACAGCATTTTGAAAGAGTGTAAAGTGAACATGAGTAAAGAACTAGGGTCGAAGAAACCTTGACTTTCAATTTGTTTCATTTAGGAAGGGAGATTTAATTAGGACAACCCAGTTAAGAGGATTCTCATGTATCTTTACCTCAATCTGTCTTTTATGTCCCCATCTTTTTATTCTGCCTGCCACTGCCTCAGTCATCTCTTAATTATTCTTGTGTTCTCACCCAGCTACCCCAAAAACCTACTTCTCCATTATCCTTCAAACTGGCCAAGAGTTAGTCTCTAAAACTTATCTCCACTCAGATTCTCTCCACGACATTTAAGGTCTCTTGCAATGTACTTTTCAGGGTTGTTTTAAACATTAACTTTGTAATGTCTGACACATAGAATTCAGTATATCTGGTGTAGTGAAATAATAACAACAACAGCAACAGTAGCTGTAGGCTAAAAATTCATTTAAATTCATTTCCTAGACTGAGGACCATCAGGAGCAGTATCTAAAAGAGAATACCTGCAGAAAAATCATTCTTACAAATCCAGAGAAATCATGCTCTTGAAGGTAGCCTAGTGGATGGGGCAGAAGTGGAGACACATGTTTGTTTCCCTCCCCTTTCTCCATGAAGTGCAGATACAGTCCCAGACTGCAACCTCCAAGAGAGGTGGGGCCACATGTTTTATTTGCTTTGTCTTCTACTTTTTCTTGCCTACTGTGTTAGTGAGTGGGTTCCCTGAGTCTCAGCAGATAAAGAATCCCCCTGCAATGCATGAGACACGGGTAGCATCCCTGGGTTGGGAGGATCCCCTGGAGGAGGGCATGGCAACCCACTCCAGTATTCCTGCCTGGAGAATCCCATGGACAGAAGAGCCTGGCAGGCTATGGTCCATGGGGTTGCAGAAGAGTCAGACATGACTGAGCACACACACACACACACACACTGTACTAGTGAAGGAAAACCAGACCATGTCACCTCAAAATATGCCACTTTGGTATATTGATGATGTTGAATTAAAGGCAAGAAGAAATAGCAGGTATAAGAACACTCTGACCCCTCCTTTTCTTTCTGAAAGCTGGAGCTAAAACTCCCACATGAAAAGTACTTTCCCTGTACCAGGAGGAAGGAAGACATTCTCACCACCAGAGGTGGGGAATCTGGGGTAGAGAAATCTATACAGGCAAACCGTTAAACCAACCCTTATCTTCTTAGTTACTTCTTGAATAGGAAGAATTCACTTTTTCCCTGTGTGAGTCTCCTTTACTCTCACAAAACTTCTGACACCAGATTGTGTGGAGTTTTGCCCACACCAAGCAATTTTGTGAAACCAGCTGCATGTCCTACAATTTGACTCAGTTCTGACACTGTCTAACTGGAGATAGCATCAGATCCCGCAGGTTAAGGGCTCAGCCCCACAAGACTGCCCCCCATGGCAGCTGTCAATCTCAAGTTCTAGGTGCCCAGGTTTCCTACAGTTTCTGTCTGACTTGCCTATAAATTGGAGCTTCCCATATCCTCCCCTGACTCCACCTTGGATTTAATTAATTTTTATAATGGTTCATAAAACTCAGGAAAACAGTTTACTTACTGTTGTGAAAAATTAATAAACAGAAACCTTAACTAAGTAGAGCTGGGAAACCAGAAGGGGGAGCTCTCACGTCCTGTAAAGCTTGCTCAGTTGCTCAGTTGTGTCCGACTCTGCGACCCCATGGACTGCAGCACACCCAGACTGGTCCTGTAATGGTGTCTAAGCCTAATAGAAGGAAAGCAGGCTCTTCTTTCCTGGAAAGCACTCAGCCAGCGAGAAACCCTGGGCTCTGCTTGCTCTAGCCCTCTGAACTTCCTTTTCTTCCCAATAAAAGCATTCTCCTTCCCTTGCCTGAAGGGGATGTGCATGCGGCTCTCCCAGGGTTGCAGACCTTGGATTGCAGTTCTCTGCTGATCCCAAATAAACTCATCTTTGCCTGAGAAATACCTGGCAGTCTGTTTCAAGTCATCACCAGGTATCACTTTGTTAAGAAAGGATATGATGAAGGATACAGGTGAACATCCAGATGAAGGAGATGCAGGGCAAGGTATATGGGAAAGGGCTGGGAGCTTCCATGCCCTCTCTGGGCACCACTCTCTCAATACCTCCATGTGTTCACCAACCTATAAGCTCTGTGAACTTGACACTTCTGGAATTTTGAGGGAGGCTGCATCATGGGTCAGTAATTATGATGTATCATTAACTCCATTGCTAGTCCCCCTCCCCTCCCTGAAGAACAGGAGGTGAGGCTGAAAATTTCAAGCTTTTCCTTTAGGGCCCTCCCCTATCTATCCAGCATGGGATGGCTAAACCTCATGCAAAAAGCCACAGAACTTCTTGGCTCAAGACATCAATGGATAAATTTCAGAATGGAGCAGCTGGAAATTGAGGGTGGAATATTCCAGAAAGAAAGTATCTACAGAGAGGGGAATCCCCTAAATCTGCATATAAAATCCCTACAAATCCTTGGATAACTCTTTACTGCAACCCACTGGGTGAGACTCCAAGGAACCCAGTGGAAAGCAACAGCTGAAGGGGAGTATTTCAGCTGCTGTCACCTGCAAGGGAGATGGAATATGTAGTTTGATTTCAACAAACTTAAAGCGGCTTGGTGAATCCCTTTGGACCACCCACTGAAATTCCATAGGGGCTATTCCTTACTAGACTATGGACTGGGGCTAAGGAATACACCCTAATAAAAATCATGAAACTTAGACTCACCGTAATAGAGGGTTGAACCAGAACTCCACAAGTTTGAAATCAAGTCCAAGCTATTAATTTGACAGCTTGCTAATATAAAAAATCAATATCTTCAGGGGAAGATAAAAGAATACAGAATCTGTACAATGTATCATCTCCAGTATCCATTATACACATTTTTAAAATCCTAGACATGCAAAAAGAAAAAGGAAAATGTAACTCAACATCGTCAGAAAAACTAGACACCACCCAAATGTGGGTGGCGGAAAAACCTTTAAGCATTTATTTTAAATATCTACAAAAAACTTTAAGCAAAAGATAGTAATAATGAATAGACAGATAATCTTAGAGAAAGGAAAATTATATTTAAAATAAAATTCTAAAACTGAAAATAAGAAAACAATTAAATGAGTGAGCTTATTAACAGCAAGTCAAGGTTCTCGGAAGGAAGAGTCAATGAAATTAAAGAAATACAAAGAGACATCTCAGTCAAAAGATTGAAAAAAAAAAAAAGACATACCAAACAGCATTAAGGTGATGATATTAATTGGAGTTAAAAATGAGAGGAGAGAGAAAACAAAGCAGAAAAATGTCAAGAAATAATAGCAAAAAATCCCTGAATTTGGTAAAGACAAAAAAGTATGTATTAAAAAATCTCAAGGCACCACAATGAGTTATATATAAAGACAACCATTCCTAGGTACAATCACAGTCACACTCCTAAAAACGAGTATGAAATCTGAATAGCAAAGATAAACAGTACATGACATGCTGGAGTTATCTTTAATAACTTAATAATAGTTGTCTTTGACTTCTCACCGGAAACTATTAAGGTCAGATGACATTGGGGGCAAATCTTCAAACTGCTGAAAGCAAAGATTAAATACAGAATTCTACATCCAATAGTATGAATGAAGATGAAATACAGTTACTCTCAGATAAAAGAATTCATCTAAGAGAATTCATCACCAGCAGATGTGCACCACAAGAAATGCGAAAGGAAATTCTGCAGGCTGAAGGGAAATGATATCAGGGAAAATCTTAGACTTTCAAGAATGAATGAAGAGGATCAGAAATGGTAAATATGAAAGACTTTTCTTCCTGCTTTCTTTAAAATACAGGACAGTTTAAAGCAAAAGTTATGACATTAGCTTATGGAGTTTATAATGTGTGTGGATATGATGCATATAACAAATAGAGGATTGTAGTAAATGGACATGTTTGGTTACAAGGCTTCTACATTTTACGTAAAGTCATACAGAATCATCACTAAGTAGACTGGAAATTTAAATAGTTACACTGTAATAATGGAGCAACTACTAAAATATTAATATATACAGAGAGGTACAGCCGTCAATACATAAAATTAAACTCTTAAAAAAAAAAAGTTGAATATGCCCAAAGAAGTCGGGAAAGGGAGAAGAAAGGAACAAATATCAGAAGGGAAAAAAACAAATACTATATCAAAATCCAACCATATCAATTATTACATTAAATATCTATGGAACAAATGGTTCAATTTTAAAGGCAGAAATTGCCAAAAAAATAAAAAAGCAAGACTTAACTATGTTCTGTCTAGGAGAGATGCACTTTTAAAAAGATACAGATAGATCAAAAGTGAATGATAAAAAATACAACTACAAATGAGAAAGTGAAAGTGGTTCAGTGGTGTCTGATTCTCTGCTGTATAGTCCATGGAATTCTCCAGGCCAGAATACTGGAGTGGTAGCCTTTCCCTTCTCCAAGGGATCTTCCCAACCTAGGCATCAAATGCAGGTCTCCCGCATTGCAGGCAGATTCTTTACCAGCTGAGCCACCAGGGAAGTCCGAGAATACTGGAGTGAGTAGCCTATCCCTTCTCCAGTGGATCTTCCCCACCCAAGAATCGAACCGGGGTCTCCTGCATTGTAGGCGGATTCTTTACCAACTGAGCTACTAGGGAAGCCCCATCAGATTACATAGACCTCAAAGCAAAATTTATTAGCAGAGAAAAGAGCGACATGCATAACTGATTGTGTGTGTTAGTTCTTCAGTCGTGTCTGACTCTCTGCGACCCCATAGACTGCAGCCTGCCAGGCTCCTCTGTCCATGGGATTTTCCAGGCAAGAATACTGGAGTAGGTTTCCATTTCCACCTTCAGGGGATCTTCCTGACTCAGGGATCGAACCTGAGTCTCCCACATTGCAGGCAGACTCTAGAGTTTGAGCCACGAGAAAAGCCCATGCATAACCATGAAGGGTCAATTCATCAGAAAGACATAATAATAATCAAATATCTAATAACAGCATTTAACATTCACTAGGCAAAATTTGACAGAATTGAAGGGAGAAATGGACAGTCTCACAGTCATAGGTAAAAGTTTTATTCAGGTTCAGTTCAGTCGCTCAGTCATGTCCGACTCCGCGACCCCATGAACTGCAGCACACCAGGCCTCCCTGTCCATCACCAACTCCCGGAGTTCACCCGAACTCATGTGCATCGAGTCGGTGATGCCATCCAGCCATCTCATCCTCTGTTTTATTATCCCTCTATTAATTTATTGAAAATCTACACAAGAAGTCAGTAAAGACACAGACTATCTGAGCAACATTGTCAATCACCTTGACCTAACAAATATTTACAGAATACCATACCCTAAATGTACAATGAACATTTTCAAGTGCACGTAATATATTCACCAATATAGACCATACGTTAGTCAATAAAACCAAGTATCAACAAATTAAAAGGAACTGAAATCTGTATGGAGTTTGTCCTCAGGGCATTTGGGTACCCTGGAGGCCAGTAAGGGAAGAAGGGTAGGTCCAGAGAGCAGGTACAAACGGCAGTGCCAGCAGAAGCAGGTGCGGGGTGGGGGCTGAACAGGAGGAGGGGAGAGAGGTGGGTGCGGGCACCAGTTACCCACTCCAGGCTCCAGCCTTTCAGGTGCTGGCTGCTGCCTGTTCCCAGAGCTGCCAGGAGTGGGGAGGGCTGCCATCAGGTTGGCGCAGAGGATGATGCTCAGAACGGGGCCCCAGGGCTTCCTGCTTGGCTCCTTTATCTGTCTCAGGGGCGGACAGCTAGCCTTCCCTGCTCTGGCCACAGAAGGAGGGCACCTAGCAAGGAACAGAGGTGACTGCTGCAAGGTGAGCTGCTCGAGCTGGGGGCTAGGATTCCGGTGGGATCACTGGGCCAAGAGAGAGGGGATGACCAAAGGCTTTTAAGGGAAGGAAGGGGCAGCCCCAGGGTGTGCTGGGGGCTTAAAGGAAGGGCCTGCTCTGCCCCAGTGGGGAGCCTCTGGCTAGAGATGACTGGCTGAGAGCAGTGACCCCAGAAACTTGCTTCCCACAGAGGGACCTTTGTCCAGGGCTAGACCAAAGGGGGACATGAGGGTCTAGAAATTCAGGCCAGACCACAGCCACACTGCCAAGGGCCACCGCAAGCCCTATGCCCGGTGGTAGCACCCCACTGAGTTGAGGTCCTTCAGGGATCTCTGGGGGAAGGGCAGGCCCCAGGGCCCCAAGGAGGCTACCTGTCAGCCCCACACCCAGTTGCAGGGCCACTCTCACAACTGGTCCTCTGAAATTCTCCATCAGGGTGAGGGGAGGAAGAGCCCAGGTCCCCAGCGAGAAGCCCCAGTGTGGTGGGCAGCTCTCTGGCCAGGTGTCCAGAGAGCAGGACAGTCTGTCCCCGGGGCTCTTGCTCTTTACTCCTTTTCTTACAAAGAAAATGGCAGCTTGGCTCAATGAAAGCCGAGGGGGAGGTCAGGAAGAACAGAGGGGGTCAGTAATTCCTGGTGGAGGGGTCTGGGGAAGGGGGTGCTTGTGTGCCAGCAGCGTGAGAGAGGCAGTCCTGTACAGTGGTTAAGCTCTTGGGCAATGGAACCAGACCCACCTGGGCTTGAATCCTCATTCCTCCACTTACTTGTTTGGAACCTTGGCAACCTCTCCAAGCCTGTTTCCCTTTCTGTTAAATTAGAAAGATAACAACAGTACCCATTTCATGACACTACTGTTAGGGCTAAATGGCATTTTAGCACAGAAACTTTATCACAAAGTTTCTGGCAGTAATCATTATCATTACAGATGAAGCCCCATGTGTGGACCTAGATCCCCTACCCGAAGGGCAGCTCCTCATCTGGACCCTGACTCAAGTCCAGGGGCCCAGCTGGTGGTGGCCAAAGCGCCTCTCACCCAGGTTACCACTGGGGAACTTTTCAGAGGAGGAGTCAGGGGTAGGGCCCTGCTCTCCAGAGCCTTTCCAACTGGGCGACTTCCTGAGCGCTCTGGGACAGGGGTCACAGGGAGGCAGCCCGGCTCTGAGGACCCATTGTTTGTCTCCACTGAGCTGAGAAAGACGCTTTCTCCCCAGCCCTCCTCCCCTGATGCCCAACTCTGCATGCTCAGACGAAGGCTGAAGATAAACAAACCCTGCCCGACTGGCCTTGTCTCGCTCACAAAGAGCTCTCAGTGCCTCACAATGGTCCTGTGATGCCCAGTCTTCCAGGCTTGTTATCCCCAGTTCACAGATGAGGAAGTGGAGGCCCAGAGGGAGGAAGTGGCTTATCTGGTGTCCCGTACAGAGAAGTGGCACTGCCCAGACTCAGTCTCTCAGTCCTGTATCCAGTGCTGCAACAGACTCACGGGCACAGCAAAGGCACAGCCAGGCATCGACACACACACAGCCCCTCGTGCAAAGGGCGCATGGGGAGTGGGGAGAGGTGGGAGGGGCGGTGGTTTGCACCCTCACTCCTCAGGAGCCAGGGGGTGACAGCTGTTTTTTTTTTTTTTTCCCCCTCCCTAAATGAGCTTCACATCCCAGGTGACTGGAACAGAAGTCCTCAGCTTGTCTGTCTTACGTTTTCTCCAGGTCGGATTCCTGCTGCCCTAGCAGGGGCCGGGACAGTCCACTCTCGCCCACAGCTATGATCTCTGCTTGGCCTGATGGGTATGGTGGGAGTGGGAAGCAAGAGAGGCTGCTGGTGGGCTGCAGGAGAGTGTGGCCAAAGGGCTGTTCACATGACTGGGTCCTCCCTGTGGCCTCCTGAGGTCAAGAGAGCTGGGGGAGAGGACCCCCAAGGCCACCAGTCGTCCCAAGTTTCCCTGGGTTCCTGGGTTTTCGATTTTAGAACCTGGAAAGTCCCACACAGACTTCGAGGAGTTGGTCCCCTGAGTCTTTCACAGCTCCCAGTTTGGGAAAATGAGATTCGCTCTGTAATACATAGAGGAAACAGAGACTACGGAGTGGGGCCAGGGGCGAAGGAGAAGGTCAGGGATGGGAGAGGCCGGCCCTTCTTTCACCTCCCTTTCCAGGCTCTCTCTGAGACCAAAGCCTAGGCTCAGTTTCAGCAGGCTGTCCTCCCAAGTCCCCAAAGCCCTTTGTTCCCAGTAAAGATAGGAGAACCTGCTCTAAATGTACTGCTCCCTTCCATACAGATAAAAAGAAGGTGCCAGGTGACTGATGTTTAGGTCAAAGGGCACGAGAAGCAGACCTACATTAAGCTGTGTGCGCTCCAGAAACATAACGTGTGAACCTGTTATTTTTAAATTGGAATATAATTGCTTTACAATGTGTTAGTTTCTGCTGTACAATGAAGTGAATCAGCTACAAATATACATATATCCCCTCCCTCTGGAGCTTCACTGCCCCCTACCCCCTCCCCATCCCACCCTTCTGAGTCATCACAGAGCACTGAGCTGGTCTCCTGTGTTTTACAGCAGGTTCCCACTAGCTTTCTGTTTTACACCTGATAGTGTAGCCAGGACGTGGAAACCACCTAAATGTCCAACGATGAATGTGAACCTGTGTTTTGTCTTTTTTTTTTCTTTTAATCCTGAAAATGCAGATACTGTGCCCATCTTGTGGGACTATATTAAGCATCAAATGAGCAGCTGCTTAGTAGATGTTGATGGCTGAGGCTGTGGAAGGGTCTTTCTCTCCCAGACTTGGGAGGAGATGCCTGTCTTGGGTCCAGATCTCACCAGATCTCTCATCTGTTTCTTTAGGACTTCAGCTCATCTCAGGTAGGTAGGCATGCTCCCTGTGTTGCCTCCAGGGAATGGAAATATAGGAGATGAGTGGGAAAGGGGATCCTGATGAGGGGGTGGGAGTTGGCGGGGGGAATGGCAAGGCTGGAATTTGAGATGAGACGAACAGTTCAGGAGGTCTCAATGGCTGGAAACTGAAGGATGGTTCAGGGCAGAACTTACCCATGATGCCCAGGCCTCTGAAGATCCTCAGCACAGGGAGGCAGGGGTGGTGTAGGAAAGACAGTCACCCGGGGCTTAGCCCCAAACCAGGTCTCTCTGAGCCCTGGGGGGCCCATCTGACACAATGAACAGTAGAAGGAACTGACTTCTCTTTCATCCCGGCCTGCAGTCGTCCTGTGATCTGGTCCATTTTTCCTCCCAGGCTGTGACGGGGCAGTCAGCACCATTAAGTTCTTCTTCTCTGAGGCTTTCCTTCGAGGCTGTGGAGTTGAAGGACAATGAACCTGAGCCGGGAGACCTCTTCCTATTCAGGCTGATGTCCCCCGCTGGACACTGGTCGGGGCCCACGTTGGTGTGTACTGTGGCCACGGAGAGATCATCCACTTTGAGGGTGAGAGGACAGGCCCTGGTCTTGGAACAGAGGCTGACCATCAAGCCCGCTCCACCAGTGGGTGGGCCTCACAGGGACGAAGACTGCCACCCCCAGCTCATGGTGCAGGTCTCCGAAGGAAGTCGCTTGGGCACCCAGGGCATGGGGCTCAGGGCCACGGGATCCTGGGAGATGGGGGTGTGGGTGGGAGCTTGGGGCTGGAGTCACAGGACTAAACCCAGCTCTGATCGCACTTGACCCGTGATCCTTGCAGGCAAGAACCCTCGTGGCCACGGGCTGCACCTGTTTCTCAGCTCCTGCGAAGGCGTTGTATCCAAACAAGGGCACCCCCCAGTGCTGCACTCCAGCTTGCTTTGGCGGGTGCTGTGTAGACGCGGTGGCATTGACCGCGTAGCACTGGAGTGCCGAGTGTGCGAAGCCATGGACACTGACCCGCCTCCCTGTCACCCCATGAGCAGCAACTGCGTGCACTTTCCTCAGCAACTCCTGGGTCCAGGGCCCAACCTGGACCCTGTACAAGTAGTCCAAAGTCCCATGACTTTGGTGAGGACGGCCCAGCTACCCACATAGGACCCCACATCACCTCTAGAACCAATTAACAACTGTAAAACTATGAGCTTCTGGACAGTTTAGGCCCTCTCTCCCCAGCCAGGCCACGTTACTCAAATTGGAGATCCACTTTACTTTGGCATAACCAAAGCCCCCAGAAGCAAACTAGGCCTGCTAATTCATCAAAGTTCTACTCCTCAGAAATGCTTTTGGGCCCACTCCAGAAAGATCCCCTCTCACAGATACCAGGCATATCTATTTACTTCAGCCTCCTTCAGCCAGGTGCTGTGGTGGTCCTGGTCAACCCTCATTCCCATTCTCCAATGGAACCTACCTAAGCAGTCAAGCCCTACCTTTCCGGGGCCCCTCCATTTCCACCGAGACCCTCCAGTTCTGATTCTGGAGACACCAGTAGCTTATAGATCAAGACTCAGTCCTATGGCCCCTTCCACATTCCAAATCCAGGCCTCACCTCCTGAAAAGTGAAAGTGTTAATTTCTCAGTCCTGTCGGACTCTTTGTGACCCCATGGACTGTAGCCCACAAGGCTCCTCTGTCCATGGGAGTCTCCAGGCAAGAATACTGGAGTAGGTTGCCATTCCCTTCTCCAGGGGATCTTCCTGACCCGGGGATCGAAGCCAGGTCTCTGCATTGTAGGCAGATTCTTCACCGTCTGAGCCACCAGGGAAGCCCAGGCAAAAGACTAACCCCCCACCCTCACCCCACTCACTGAGCCTGATGCCCCCACTCAACTTGAACCCACCCCCTCCCCCCAGCCCAGTCACTACTTTCTCTCTAGATCCAGGCTGCCTTCCCTAGGGGGACCTTGGATCTTGAGGGAGGAGCTGGAGGCCTCACAGGATCCCAAAGTCCTGGCAGTTACACCATACCCTAACCCAACCTCCTCCCTTCCCCTTCTTTCCTGGGTTTCCGTGGATGTGGACTTGACCGTGGACTAGCTGTGACCTCAGGCACACCTGGTGGGCAAGGGGCTTCAGAAATGATCATTAAACTATTTTCCGAAGCCAAATTCGAGGTTCACCATTCCCTCTATTCAGTCCCCATCTCTCTGCATCTGCATCCTCGGCGCTCTTGGACCAACCTTCCTTAAATTCCATCATCTCTAGGAAGCTGTCGTGAACAACTTTCTTTTACCCGCCCCTCACCCAAGACCCAGCCTTTCTTTCCACAGGGTGGGTGAGAATCCGCGTAGTATCTGGCATGAGTGAAGCTCCTAGAGGCCGTCCCACCGAGACCGGGTGGTCAGGGATGAGTAATGGCGTTCTGCATCTCCAGACGGCTGTCCCAACATCAGTCCAGCAAATCCACCCTACCCCCGCACCCCACCTCCCCACCCCCAAACCTGGAGGTGCATGATCACTTTCAAGGGCTGGCACCTTCCGTACTGGGGGTTGGAGGGATTTCCGAGGCACTGGGGCGGGGCCAGGCTTTGCGGCACCGCCCCTCCTGCTCCCTCCGCGGACACGCCCTCCGCTTCGAGGGAGCAGGTGCCTTTAAGAACTACAACGCGCTCTGCCCTGATTGATAAATCCGCGCGCTGCTGCCTCCGCCGCCGCAGATTGCGGCCTCTGCGGAGCCTGGGCAGCGCCGCCAACCTCGCCTGCGCCGGCCTTCGCGCTCTTCCTCGGTCCCTGCCGCATCCCGGCGGCCCTGCGTCCTCCCCAGCGAAGCCCTCTGCCCTGCCGCCCAATGTCGGCCGCCCCGGCCTACAACGAAGACAAAGGCGGCTCTGCCGGCCCCGGCGAGCCCGAGTATGGCCACGACCCGGCGAGCGGCGGCATTTTCTCCTCCGACTACAAGCGGTGAGGGAGCCGGGCGAGAGGGGGGCTGGGCAGGGCCCGGCCTGGCCTGGGAACACGCGCTGCGGTACCATGGACAGCGCCCAGGCCCGTCCGCGGCGGCCCAGGTGGCGCGGACTGGAATCCTGCACGGCCCCCTCCGGCCGTGGACACAGACCCTCCCGACCCCTGTCCCCCCTTCGCCCCCCGCCCGCGAGGGGCCGGCCTGGGAACCGTGAGGGTGGGGGCGGAGGCTGGTGGGGGGTGGGCCGGCCAGCTCTGTTTCTGAAAGACCAATCCTCCCTCAAGTGTTTCTCCTGTTGGTGGACTTGGATTACAGGGTCTCTGCCTTTTTTCGCTTATGACTGCAAAAGAACGCGGGGGAGGGATCAGATCTGCGAGCTTGAGCCTGGAGGCCTGTCCAGGAAGGCCGTCCTAGAATAGAGACTCAGAACCTCCCAGGCCTGGCTGCTCCTACAAATCCATTTCCCCTTATTCTGGTCCTCCTGTCCTCATCCCCATCTCTGGGGAGCGTCTGGAGCTCCCACTCCTGCTCCCCACGTTGCCCCTATAATTCAACCCTACCTTAACTTCCTCCCCTTCCCTTCCACCTTTGGCTCATTTCATCCTTCATTGGTTTATTCGTAAATTCTGAAACAAGCATTCTTAAGGGCCTGCTGTGTCAAGTCTCGTTTTAGTCAGTGTGGATGCCACTTGGATGCCGCCGTGAACATGAGACAGTCTCCTCCTCAAGCCCCTCTAGAGGAGGGCACAGGGAAGAGCCTGTGAGTGACAGTGCAGTGTGGTGGGGCTCTCAGAGGGATGAGAAGAGCTGGTCCCTGGGCCTGGAGAGAAGGGAATGGGGGAGAGCCAAGGATGTTTCAGGCAGAACAAAGAGCTTTAGGCAAGGTGTGGAAGTGAAGGAGAGCCAGATCACAGGTTTTGTATGTGTTAATACGGTGTGGCCAGAATCTCTGTCCAAGCCACTGGAATGGCCAGAACTGAAGGTAGAGAGATGCCAAGGTGGAGGGAGAGGGGTGCAGGGCCACTGAAGGTTTCTAAGCAGGCAGTAGCAGATTTGCATTTTAGAAGGGTCCCAGGCTGGATTGTGGAGAAGAGATCGGATGTGTGCTGGATTCAGAAGACAGGTGAAGGGGTGTTGAAGTTGGATGGGGGGGCATGATGGTGGACTAGGCTATGGGTGATGTCCAGGACTTGGGGGGGCTCTTGAGATGGTAGAAGCCACAGACTTGACGATTACCTGGGGGGAAGGTAGTAGGAAGGGGCTGGGAGAAGATGAGGATAATCTCAGGTTACCAATTCTTGTATGAGATAGAAGGTGATGCCAGACAGGGTAATTGGAAATAAAGATATTACAAGCAAATTTGTGGAAAATAATGTTGAGCCTGGCTTTTAAGATGCTGAGATTGTAAACTCTGAGTAGAGTCTAGTAGGTAGCTGGATGTTAGGATTTGGATTCCAAGAGATTATTAGTACACACACACACACACACACACACACACACGTGCGTGTCCATCCATCAAAGCCACCGAAGGAAGTGAAGATAGCCAGATAATCTAAGTAGCATTTATAAAATGAATTCAGACAAGGCACAGGTAAGAACCCTGAAGACACAGAATAAGAGTGACCAGAGAGCAGGGGGGAAGTGTTTCAAAATAAGTGAGAATAAGTAAGCCAGAGGCAGGAGGAATAAAATGTTGTTTCAAGAAGGAAGCCATCAGCAGTGGCACCACCCTCTGAGGTCAGTTCAAACAAGGAAAGAAATCGTGCCCACTGGTTTGACAAAGAGCAGGTCTACCCCTTCCTGCTCCACTCCCCACCTCTGGCCCTGAGGGACTAGTTCTGGCAAAGTCAAAAGAGGAGGGGCTAGGTTCATTTTCTCCAGCATTCTTTGATGAACAATTTTAAACATACAGAAAATTTGAGTGAATACAGTGTATACCCTCCACCTAGATTCAATTCCATCGTTGTTGCCATTCTGTGGTATTTGCTTTATCTAACCATCTATCTATAAGTATTTTTGGCTGACCCATTTAAGTTGTAGACATCATGGCCACTGAGCCCTAAATTCTAATCAGCATCTGAAGCCAGATCAAAAGTGAATAGGAGAGTGAAGAGGAGGTAAATAAATAAAACACAGTGAATGAGAATTTTGCTTTCGAGAAGTGTGACTATAGGGACTTCCCTAGTGGTCCAATGATTAAGAATCCGCCTTGCAATGCAGGGGATGCAGGTTCGATCCCTGGTCTGGGAACTAAGATTCCACTTACTGCAAGGCAACTAAGCCCAGGAACTAGAGAGCCTGTGCACGGCAATTAAGATCAGCCAAATGAATGAACAATATATATATTTTTTTTATAAAGGGGAAAGGGAAAGAGTTGCCAGAGGAGAATGTCAGTTCAAGAATGTCTGTTTATTTTTGTTGTTATTTTTATTTGTCTATTATTAGTCTGGGAGAGCCCAGAGCAAGTTTAACTGCCTTTGGGAAGGAGCCAGTAGTGTGGGAGAGGTTGGAAGGAATGAAGGAGGCATCGATCCCTGACTGATGGGAGGGGAGGCTTCCAGAGCTGGGTGGGAGAACTGGCCTGGCCTCAAGGAGGACCAGCTCTGCCCAGAGGGAAGAGGAGGGGAAAGAGTAGATGGAGACGTTTGAGAGCTGTGAGGATTTTGATCTAAAGCCTTTATTTTCTGTGAGAGGCAAGTAGTGAAGCTGCTAGGGCAAGGATGGTGGGAATCTGAGGAGCATCCAAATACAGCAAATAAAGCCAGCCACTCCTGGTGAGGTAGGGGTCTTGGGGACAAGAGGGCCAAGGATGTAAGTGAAGAGCAGTTGAAGGTGTGCACATGAGGGGCCTCAGCTAGGCATGGAGGAAGTAGAGATAAGAGAAGGCTGATAGGAAGGAAAAAATCAAGGACCTGGCCATGGAAAGACAGGTGAGGATCAAGATGGTGGGGGTCAGAGTGGGAAGGGGTGAACACGATTGTTGAGGAGGAGGAGTTTTGAGGGGGCAGAGGTTCAGCTGTGGCCTGAGGAGGAAGTGAGAGATGCCTCACCTGTGTCTGGATCCGCTCCCCTGCCTGCTGGTCCTCTGCCTGCAGACCAGGACTTGGCTCTGTCCCCAGTCCCTGCCCTCCTCCACCACGTGAGTCCTTGTCTCTGAGCAGCAAAGAGGAAACCAGAGCCTCCGTCCCGCCAGTGTCCAGTTTCCGAGTTTCGGGGCGGGCCCTCTGGTGACAGGGACAGGCACCCCCAGCTCCCCAGTCAGCTCAGTCTCATTTTGAAGCAGGATCTGGTGCCCTGATGCAGCGATTCCTGCAGCTCCCGGGGGCAGCAGTGAGGCCAGGGGGCAGAGAGGCCGATCAGGAGGCTGCCAGCCCTGTGCTGGCCCCTGAAGGCGGGGCCCCACCCTGGTACCAGGCCCTGCAGCCGGAGGAGCTTCGGTGGCTGCAAGCCCCAGAAGAAGACACGACCCCAGAAGAGTCCCTGGAAGGACCTTGCCCAGAACCTAGCCAGGGCCAGAGCCAGAGCCAGCCATTACGGTATGGAGGAGCCCTCAGGGATGGGAAGCTGCCTCTTCCAGCAGGAACCATTTAAGTCCCACCTCTTTAGCAGGAGGACTGGACTGGCATTTAGTGTCCAGGACGGGGGCAGGCATGGGGGATGTTATGGGGGACTGAGAGTTTAAGTTGGGGGAAATGAGCTTAACTCCTAACTCCCTGGTAGCTCTGAAGGGAGGAGGACAGTAAAATATTTGAGGATGGAGTAAAACATCTGACCTTTTCCTCTCCCCAGGTCCTGGCTAGGTGAGGGTTCCTGATGAGGTTTGGAGACAGGATAAGATCAGGATAGTTTGACCACCCTCTCCCATCTAGTGAAGGCAATGGCACCCCACTCCAGTGCTCTTGCCTGGAAAATCCCATGGATGGAGGAGCCTAGTAGGCTGCAGTCCATGGGGTCGCTGAGTCGGACACGACTGAGCGACTTCACTTTCACTTCTCACTTTCATGCCTTGGAGAAGGAAATGGCAACCCACTCCAATGTTCTTGCCTGGAGAATCCCAGGGATGGGGGAGCTTATGGGGTCGCACAGAGTCGGACACGACTGAAGTGACTTAGCAGCAGGAGCAGCAGCAGCTCCCATCTAGTGGGTTGGAACTTGGGTGGTGAGGGGAAGGAGGAAGGTGTATATCACATGAAGTGAGTGTATCTGGCCTCAAACGCCAGGTTTTACCTTCCTCCCAGCCCACCTGCTGGCTCCAGTCACCCACAGAGTCCCTCAGGTCAGGCCAGGGCTCCAGTCACAGTGAGAGCCCTGTAGAGGGATCTGACTCCAGGAGATGAATGTTTCATGGCCTTGGAGTGTTGCTGTGTATCTCTCCCTTCCTCTCCATCTTGGGAACATCGGCTGGTGGGAGTGAAAGTAAGGGACCCAAGGTGGTCAGACCTCAGGTGGGGGCTGCTGTCTGCTAGTGGGCACAGTCTTGCCTGTGCTATGTCCCCCAGCCCCTCTCTTCCCTTGATTCCCCTCTCCTAGGGTCCTGGACCCTCCCAGGAACCTGGAAGGTGGGTACCAGGCTGGGAGTGCAGGATCGGTGTGAGTACCCAGCACCACTCTGGGTGTGGGCACTTGACATGGGCTTGTGGCATCTGTAGGGGAGGTGAGGACGCTTGGGTGTGAGGAAACCTGCTGCAGAGAATTCTTGAAGTTAAAGGGCCCCGGAGTCAGCTCCAACTGGTGCCCATCTGACCCCTAAGGAGGTCAGAGGATCTGTGAGGCTGGATATATTTGATCTTAGAAGCCTAAATTTATCATCAGAAATCACACATAGGAGTCCACAGGCCATTTTGGTGACTGGGATTAGAGTGACACAGTTTTGTCAAAAAGCTGTATGTGTGCGCAGTGTGGGTGGTGTGTGTCTGTGGAGGGCCATGTGTGGGTGTGCATGTCTAGATGAGGGTGTGGGGTGGTACAGAGGGCTTGTGGTGGGTGTCTGTAGGTGTTTGCAGGTGAGGTGTGTGGGTCCACAGGTGTGTGGCTTTATGTGCTGAGTGTTTTTGTGGGAAGTGTATGTGTGGTATACGTGTCTTTGTATGTTTCTGTGGGGATTACGGGTGTGTCTGCAGGGGGTTTGTTGAGTGTGTGTGGGTTTATGTAAGAACTATATATATCTGAGGGATGTAAGTGTGTCTTTGGGGGTATGAGTATGTCTCTGGAGTGTAGGTGTGTCTGTGGGGACAGATGTGAGAGTATATTGGTGATACCAGTGTTTGATGGGGTGTTGGGGTGATGGGGATCTGTGGGGGTGAGTTGACTGTGTGGAGGTGTGTACAAAGGATCCTGGGTGCGTGATGTGCGTTTGTGTATTGGGGAAGGTGGTGCCCAGTTCTGTCATTCTCCCCATGCCCTCCGTGCTGCCCAGGCCCAGCTGAATGGTCTGTACCTCTGTCTACACCCATCTGTCCTGAGTTAAACATGCCTAGGAGTTGACCACCTGGTTTGTGTTTGGGAGAGGGATGAGGTGGTTATCTTTTGACCCTCACTTGGCCATAGGCAGTAGAAAATGTCCTCTGGTTCGGTTCGTTCTGTTTTTTTTTTAACTGAAGTATAGTTGATTTACAATGTTGTGTTAGTTTCTGCTGTATAGCAAAATGATTTAGGGATACATATACACACAAACACACATACATATATTTTATTATATTTTTTTGCATTTTCTTTTCCATTATGGTTGATTATAGGATATTGAATCTAGTTCCCTGTGCTATACAGTAGGACCTTGTTGTTTATCTGTTTATATATAGTAGTTTCTATATGCTAATCCCAAACTCCTAATTTATCCTTCCTCCACTCCCTTTCCCCGTTGGTAACCGTAAACTTGTTCTCTGTGTCTGTGAGTCTGTTTCTGTTTCATAGATAAGTTCATTTGTGTCATATTTTAAATTCCACATATAAATGATATCACATGGTATTTCTCTGACTTACTTCACTTAGTATGATAACCTCTAGGTTCATCCATGTTACTGCAAATGGCATTATTTCATTCTTTTTTTTTTTATGGTTGAGTGGTATGGAGGGGTTCTAGATCAATATGCGTGGGGCTGGACATCTTCAACCCTCATCTGACAGCTAGCAAGTCCTCTGTGTTCTGGAAGTCATCATCTTTCTACTTTGCTTCCCATCAAAAATGTCTTCACAAGAAACACTTGTAAAATCCTGGAACATCAGTTTCTTAGCACGCCTCCTGTCTCTTCTGATTTTATCTGTTAAGCACTCGCACATTGCTGCAAAGCGCAGCCCTGTGACTAGGTGTCTGTCACGTCAGGCTCTTTCCTTCCTCTCAGCATTTATCACTTACTCATGTCTCAGCATCAGCACTAGTCACACTTGCCTCTTGGTGACCGTTAGCATGCTCTTCCCTCTCCTAGAATGGCTACATCTATTTTCTGGTTTTCTGTTGCTTCTAGGTGTTTCACTTCCATGACTAACTTTGCACACACTGCTTTTTAATTCCTGCCGTTGGTAATACCTCTCCTGGCAGGGTCAAAGCTGTGAGTTATCTGAGTATCATCTGGGAGGTCAGAGAATATACAGGTCTCCATTCACAGCTGCTCATCGCATTTTGGAGCTGCCTGGACAGTATGCGCGCATCTGTGGTCCCGCAGCTCTGTTAGCTGTGCAGACACACGTTTTCCATGAGGTGGTTTCGCGTTTCTCTGCTGACTTCTTTGGCCCTCAGCCGCTGGGCCTCTGAGTATGCTTGGGCAGGTTGTTCACTCCTCAAGGGCACATGGTCAAGGAGTGCCAGACCATGCTCCGCTCACCGACTGGGGAGCAGCAGCTCAGGGCTGTGTCCACCTGGAGGGGCAGGGGGATGGCAGGTGGGCAGCCCTGACAGTGAATCCTGAATATAGACCCTAAGCTTATATCAGTACTTTATTTTTAATGTTAAACTTGTATTCACCATATCCCAAATATTTTCCTTTCTGTTGCTATTGTGGGCTGAATTGTGTTCTCATATGTTGCATCCCTAATCCCCAGTACCTCAGAATGTGACTATGTTTGGGGACAGTCTTTTAAGAGGTGATTAAGTGAAAAGGAGGTCATTAAGGCGGGTCCTAATCCAATACGATTCACTTGTTATGAGAAGAGGAAAACGCAAAGGGAAGACCATGTAAAGATAAGGGAAGACAGTCATCTGCAAGTCAAGAAGACAGGCCTCATATGAAACCAGCCCTGCTGACACCTTGATCTCAGACTTCTAGCCTCCGGAATTGCAAGAAAATACGCTGAGGTGGTTAAGTGACCCAGTCACCCTGTGGTATTGTTACAGCAGCCCTAGTGAACAAATGCAGTTTTGTCTTGGTTTTTTTCTTAAATTTAGTTTATACCCAAGAGTTGAAAAAAAAAAAAACTAGCATCTTATTACTAATAATTTTATGACCTTGAAAATTAAAATTTCCCCCTCTTCCATACATTAAAATAATTTTTAAAAATGATTCATCTACTTTCGTCTGTGGTGGGGTCTTTGTTGCAGCACGCAGGCTTTCTCTGGTTGCGCGAGTGGGGGGCTATTTTTGCACACGATAGGCTGCTCATTGTGGCGTCACTTGTGGAGCGCAGGCTCTAGACTCACAGGCTTCTGTAGTTGCAGCTCATGGGCTCTAGAGTGTGGGCTCAGTAGTTCTGGCACATGAGCTTAGCTGCTCTGAGGCATGTGGGATCTTTCTAGACCAGGGATCGAACCCATGTCCTTTGCACTGCAAACTGGATTCTTAACCACTGGATCACCAGGGAAACCCAACATAATTTAACTATTAAACAAATGTGGGATTTATTTTGGTGTGAAGTACATGTGCAAGTTAAATTCTTTGCTACATAGCAGTTGTCCCAACAGCATTTGTTTAAGGGGAGGCAAAAGTTTCTTTCTTGGATTGGTGTTAATTGTTCCTAATGTATCAACTTAGATACATTTGTGAAATTTTTAATCTGGCACCACACAGCTTTTATCATGGTCATTTGTTTTGTGTTTTGAATTCTGGTTAGGTGAATTGTCTGTCATTGTTCTATTCTCATTTCCATCCCCTTTTGCCCCTAGATTCTCTGGAGTTCTTCTTACCTATTGATTTTTGTTTCTGGATGAATTTTGCAGTCACTTCAGAAAGTCTGACAAAAGGTCTCCCTTGAAATTTCAATAGCCATTGCATGACATTTAGATACTGGCTTGGAGACTAACATTATTCCCCTCCACCAAATGCAAGGGGTTATTTATTTACATCGTCATTTACCCGGGACTTCCCTGGCAGTCCAGTAGTTAAGACTAAGCCTGCCAATGCAGGGAGTATGGGTTTGATCCCTGATTAGGGAGCTAAGATTTTACTTGCCTCTCAGCCAAAAACCAAACCTTAAGAGAGAAGCGGTATTGCAGGTGTTCCTTGGCTTGCAGGTGAGTCACTCCGGTTCTCTGTATTCACAGTATTCTCCCTGCATCTCTCTCTTTACAGGGCCATCTTCTTAAAGCACACCAGATGTATTAAGTTAGAGACCCACCCTATTACTGCATCGTAATTACAGCTGAAACAATTCTGTTTCCAAATAAGATTACATTCTGGGCACATTCTTTTTTGAGTGGATCACAGCTCAGCCCCATAACATTGACTGACCCACATGCTTCTCCCCACCCTAAGTCCCCTGATCTGTATTTTACCACTTTCCCTTGTGGTCGAGTCCTGCCTTCCCTGCCCAGGTCCCTTCTTTCTGTCTGAATCCTACTGATTGATAGCCCTGTCCCCACCGTTGTGCCCTCAGCTGACCTTTTGTGTCCCCACCAGGCACGATGACTTGAAGGCGATGCTGGACACCAACAAGGATTCGCTCAAGCTGGAGGCCATGAAGAGAATTGTGGCGGTGAGGGGGGGGTCAGAGGGGATCCCTTGGGGGAGGAGCTTGAGGATCCAAGAGCCCTCCTTGGCTGCTTGTGGACCTTCCCCCAGTGAGTGCTGGCATCTCCCTTCTTGTTCTCCCCCTACCCTGACCCCACCACCTAGATGATTGCCCGGGGAAAGAACGCCTCAGACCTGTTCCCCGCCGTGGTGAAGAACGTGGCCTGTAAGAACATAGAGGTGAGTGCTACCAGGGAGGAGTCTCCCTCGTCCACCTCCAGGAGTAAACTGGAGCTAGTTGGGGATGAGAAAGGGGACAGCCCAGTCCCTGGAGGTCCAATCCGCTCAGAATGTACCTGGTCCAGGAAAAGACCCCTCCCAGACGTCCCTGAACCAGATGTGGATCAGCACGATGGGGCCAGGGTACCCTGGATACTTTCCCTGTGGATCGCAGCCACCCGGGGTGAGGACATCTCTCAGGGCAGGGGCCCCAGTCCCTGCTGAGAAACCCCCTCTTCCCCAGGTGAAGAAGCTTGTCTATGTGTACCTGGTGCGCTACGCTGAGGAGCAGCAAGACCTAGCCCTGCTATCTATCTCCACCTTCCAGCGTGGCCTGAAGGTTAGAGGTCTCCATTTGCCTCCCTGGGGTCTGGGCCTTGATGGGGCTGTATTGGAGGTGTGGACTTAAAAGTTGAGAATTAGGTTTCATTAGGTGGGAGTTTTTAGGACTTCAAGCCTAGGAGGCAGCATCTAAGTTACCCTGAGTCAGGTTATATAGAAGTTTTGCAACAAAGGGCAGGTGGTCTAGCATCAAAAGACGGTTGTTAATGAAAGGAAACCAGATAACCTGGGTTAAGGAGTTTGGTGCTTTTCTGTGTATGGGAAGATGCGAGAGTCTGGGCTCACTGAAATCATTCCTTTGATATGCACCCCAGCTATCTGGGGCCAGTATCCTGTGTTTTCATATCCTGAGTTTCTCCAGGGCTCACCATGGGAAGTGGCTGCAGTCTGATGGCTGCTAGATGGCAGGTGTTCTTTCTTCCTGAGTTCGCTCAGGGGTCACCAGCTCACTGTCCATGGTGGCTGCAATTGCTGATGACTGTGACATCCTTTGTTTATCAATAGGGCAGGAAATAAATTCCATTTGTCAGAGGAGTGGGCCCAGGGAGAGGTCTGAGTGCAGGGGTTGGGGGGTGGGTGTCAGGCTCTGGAGGCCCTTTCCTACCTGCCTAAAGTCAGGAGAGTCAAAGGAGCCTGTGCTAATGGCTGCCTCAACTATGAATCACTTGAGCCCCTGACACTGGCCTTCACCCTACTGATGTAAAGGGATTGAGGCCCACAGCCAGGCAGAAGTCAGCCTTCTTAAGACAGAGTAATGTGTGGTGAACCCGCTGACCTGGATTCCTCACCTCTGGGTCTCAGAGCCTTGGCACTGGCTGGCTCACCTGGTTTGAATATCTGCTAAGAACAATGGCTTTGGAACCTTTTCACCTGAAACTGGGTGAGGAGGACAAAAGAGTTTATTGGAAACAAATGAGCTCCATGGAGAGGAAAACCAGAAAGCTCACCAACCTGGAGAGCGGCCTCAGATGTGGAGACTGGGTTTGACAGTCTGCAGAGAGAACATAAAGACAAGACCATTCCATTTTCAATAAGGTTAGTACAGCCAATGATTCCTTGAAAGTGGGAACAAGTTGATTATTCTGTTTAGCACCAGAAGAAATAATTGACTTGTCTTAGATGCCCCAGCATATGTAAAATATCCACCTTTAAAGACATGGATCGGGACTTCCCTGGTGGTCCAGTGGTTAAGACTCTGCCTTCCCAATGCAGGGGACATGGGTTCGATCCCTGTACTAAAAACTAAGATCCTGCATGCCCTATGGCATGGCCTCAAAATTTAAAGAAAAAAAAAAAAAAATATATATATATATTTTTAAGACCTGGATCACTTTTGGGCAATAAAATGCTCATTGAGGAGGCTGACCCCTCACAAAAACACACACATATTTAAATGAATATTCTCATCTTTTGTATGTTAAATGCATGCATGATAATCTCCACTGGGTGCTTTTGTGTTTAGGATAAGATATCTCCAGGGTAAAGAAGTCAGCATCACTGTCTCTATTCTTTGTCCAATCAGACTCTCCAGCTCTGATTACAGCCATTAACTCCTCTAGTCTTTCCACATGTTTAGTTCCAATTCCTGTGAGAGGGATATTGAAAGGTCTGGCTCATCTTTTCCTGTTCAGCTGATTCTGTAGGTTAGCTGAGCAGACTGAGAGTTGACTGCCCAAACTGGGGGTTCACCCCTGGTTCATTCTGCTCTGGCCAGCAGGAGGTGATGGCAAAGTCTGCTCCTCTGAGGTGGGGCAGAAGGCCTGGGCATTTGCATCTACCATTCTTTCATTCAGCAAATACTTGGGTATCTCTGTTGCAGGAAGGGGGACCCCTTCCAGGGCCTGAAACTGGGCTTTTGTCTAACACTCGGAAATGAATTGTCCGAGGAGACACGTGCTGACAAAGCAAGAGATTTTATTGGGAAAGGGCACCTGGTGGAGAGCAATACTTTCCAGGTTGTCTTTAGCCAATCATTCTGACTCAAGAGTCCTTCCTGGTGGTGCACGCCTTGTTCAGCCAAGATGGATGCCAGAGAGGAGGATTCTGGGAGGTGGTCGGACAAGTGGTGTCCCCTTTGGACCTTTCCCGAACTCTTCTGGCTGGTGGAGGCTTATTAGTTCCCTGTTCCTTACCTGGACTGCCTGTCGTAAAACAACTCATGCAGATGGTTACTATGGTGCCTGGCCAGGGTGGGCGGTTTCAATCAGCGTGCTTCCCCTAACATCTCTATGCCTCACACTGTGTTAGGGGTTTTTGTTGTTCGTTTGTTTTAAATTTTTTGGCCACACCGCAAGGCATGGGGGATCTTAGTTCCCCCATCAAGGATAGAACTCTTGCCCCCTGCAGTGGAAACGAGGAGTCTTGACCACTGGACCACCAGGGAAGTCCTTGTGCTAGGTTATTTTTTAACAAGTCAAAACCATACGCTCTCTCTCTCAGATTGGTTTAATGGGGATTAAAATCGTTTTATAGGAACCATTCTGAAAAATTTGCACAAATTTTTACATTGACCTGAAGTTTCCACATTCTACCCTTTTTAGAAAACCAGAGCTCATTTAGTTCAATGCAATGCAGTGATTTCTCTAGAACAATAGTCAGAAAACGTCTTCCGTATCCAGCCAGGTGATAGTAGTTTAGGCTGTGCAGACCATCTAGTCTCAACCGTCAACGACTCAACTTTGCCCTTGTATTTTAATAGTATGAAAGCAGCGATGAATGAGTGTGCATGACTGGGTTTGATTTCATATTTTAAAAAATATTTGACTGTATCAGGTCTTAGTGGCAGCATATGGGATCTAGTTCCCTGACCAGAGATTGAACCCAGGCCCCCTGCATTGGGAGCTCAGAGTCTTAGCCACTGGACCACCAGGGAAGTCCCTGAATACATTTTTATTTATTAAAAAAGGCAGAAGACACATTTGGCTTGTGGACTGTAGTATGCCAACCTTTGCTCTAGAACATCTCTGACAGGTCATCTCCATCTTAAGACAACTACCACTGTTTTTCATTTTTGTTTTTATTGAAGTATAGACAATTCACAATGTTAAATTAGTTTCAGGTGTATAATACACTGATTCAACATTTTTGTGGCTAATACTCCATTTAAATGTATTTCAAAATATTAGCCATATCTACTGTGCTGTACAATATATTCTTTTAGCTTTTTATTTTATACATAGTATTAATACTTTGTACCTTTTAATTCCCTACCCCATCTTGCTTCTCCTCACCACCACCACCCCCACTCATAACAGCTAGTTTGTTCTCTATGAGCCATTTCTGTTCTATCATACTCATTCATTTGTTTAATGAAAACATACCCAGAATATATACCCAAGAGTGATATTGCGGGATCATATGAAAGTTCTGTTTTAGCTTTTTGAGGGACCTCCACATTGTTCTCCACAGTGGCTGTGCTAAGTTACATTCCCACCAAGAGTGTACAAGGGTTCCCTTTTTGCCACATCCTCACCAACACTTTGGAGAAGGCAATGGCACCCCATTCCAGTACTCTTGCCTGGAAAATCTCATGGACGGAGGAGCCTGGTGGGCTGCAGTCCATGGGGTCGCCAAGAGTCAGACACAACTGAGCAACTTCACTTTCAATTTTCACTTTCATGCTTTGGAGAAGGAAATGGCAACCCACGCCAGTGTTCTTGCCTGGAGAATCCCAGGGACGGGGGAGCCTGGTGGGCTGCCATCTAAGGGGTCGCACAGAGTCGAACACGACTGAAGCGACTTAGCAGCAGTAGCAGCAGCAGCATCAATGCTTGTTATTTGTTATCTTTCTAAAGACAGCCATTCTGACAGATGTGAAGTGATTATAACTTTTAAAAACCATTATACTGTGTTGAAATGTCTATCACCTTAATTTTTAAAAATTTATATCAGATCCACCAAAGGCATAAAGAATATTACTCATATGTGTGCATTTATTCTCTTACTACTTATTTATGTATTCCTAAATAATGTAAAATATTGTTTTATAAACAGCATCTTATATGTGTTCCTCTAAAATTCACTTTCTTTTTGTTATTATTACTTTTTAGGGGGTTTTTCGGCATAATAGTACCAACCTTTTCTGTCAGCCCAGACTGAGACTGTTTGCTTTGCAGCCGGCTAATGTTGTTGACTCAGTTCTGACAAACCTCCAGTTGGCGAGCAGATAATCCAGGTGTCCCCATATCCTGTCTTTATGCAGTTGGTTCCTTGAATCCCCTGTGAGGCCCTTCTGTATTTCATTGTTTAGTTTTAGCACAAGATCTAAGCCAGCGTGGATCTGAATCTTGGTTTTGTCCTCCTGGTTTTATGTCTTCTTCTAAGATGTTGGGAGGTATTGAGGGGAGGAAGAGAAGGGGACGACAGAGGATGAGATGGCAGGATAGCATCACCGACTCAATGGACATGAGTTTGAGTAGACTCCGGGAGTTGGTGATAGACAGGGAGGCCTGGCATGCTGCAATTCATGGGGTTGCAAAGAGTCGGACACGACTGAGCGACTGAGCTGGAGCTGGAACTAGAAGATGTTGATAAGCTATTCCAACCAGGGCAAGAGACTTAAATCCCATGTATCATGTTTCCAGGTTGACACTGATATGCTAGTAAATCTTCCACAAGTATTGCATTTTACCAAACTGTGGATCCACCTAACTGCAGTCAGCTGGCATTTCCCCATCTTGTTAGCAAGGATCTCAACAGCAAAAAAAAATTAACACCTTCTATGTACAAAGGGCTGTGGTTATCTAGAGATAAAATAGACGTGAATTCTGCTGTTAAAATGCTTACGTAGTAAATGAAACAAAAGGCCTATATCAAAAATGGCAGTCTAGGAAATGCTATGAGAGACCCCCACGGTGCTTTGCTGATATCAAGATATATAGTGCTAATATATGCCAGCCTAATTACCCTGGGTGTTCTTTGGAAAGAATAATGCTAAAACTGAAACTCCAGTACTTTGGCCACCTCATGCGAAGAGTTGACTCATTGGAAAAGACTCTGATGCTGGGAGGGATTGGGGGCAGGAGGAAAAGGAGACGACAGAGGATGAGATGGCTGGATGGCATCACCGACTCGATGGACATGAGTTTGAGTGAACTCCGGGAGATGGTGATGGACAGGGAGGTCTGGCGTGCTGCAGTTCGTGGGGTTGCAAAGAGTTGGACACGACTGAGCAACTGAACTGAACTGAATTACCCTACTAAAAAGGAAAGGGGTTTTCTGGGGGGTAACTTCTTGTTGAATCCATAATCATTTCCAAATGTTAAAAAAAAAAGGAAAATAGGTTTTAGCAGTGGATGTGATATGACTTGACTCTAAGAAAATATAGACTCCTGCTTTGAAGAACTTCCCTGGGGGTTCAGTGTTTAAGACTCTGGACTCTCAATGCAGGGGGTCTGAGTTCCGTCCCAAATGAGGGAGATCCCGCATGCAGCAGCTAAGATCCAGTGCAACCAAATAAAAAATAAAGTAAAATTATGACTTCATAAGATATTTTAAAAATAAAGTGCTTTGAAACCACCTTTTCAAAAACCAGTTCTGGAATTTTAGCAAGGATCACCATCATTTTCATCTGTAATTCTGTGGCTCTCCTCTTTCCCTATTCTAGAAACTCACAGTAGCACCTACTCTTTAGTCTTCCAGGACCTCTTCCTTTGCCCACTGTCCTTCGAGATGAACAGTAATTTACATCTGCTGCTGTGCTCATAATCTCATGATCACAGTACACTGTGTCTAAGGCTCTTCTCAGGTGTCTTGCTGTTCAGTTGCTCAGTCGTGTCCGACCCTTTGCAACCCCATAGACTGTAGCTTGCCAGGCTTCCCTGTCCTTCACCATCTCCCAGAGCTTGCTCAAACTTATGTCCATTGAGTCGGTGATGCCATCCAACCATCTCGTCCTCTGTCATCCCCTTCTCTTTCTGCCCTCAATCTTTCTCAGCATCAGGGTCTTTTCCAATAAGTTGGCCCTTCCCATCAGGTGGCCAAAGTATTGGAGCTTCAGCTTCAGCATCAGTCCTTCCAATGAATATTCAGGATTGATTTCCTTTGGGATTGACTGGTTTGATCTCCTTGCAGTGCAAGGGACTCTCAAGAGTCTTCTCCAACACCACAGTTCAAAAGTATCTATTCTTTGGTGCTCAGCCTTCTTTATGGTCCAACTCTCACATCCATACATGGCAAGTGGAAAAACCATAGCTTTGACTATATGGACCTTTGTCAGTAAAGTAATGTCACTGCTTTTTAATATGCTGTCTAGGTTTGTCATAGCTTTGTCATAAGTTTGTCAAATTTATGTCTAAGTTTGACATAGCTTTTGTCATAGCTTTTCTTCCAAGGAGCAAGCATCTTTTAATTTCACGGCTGCAGTCACTATCTGCAATGATTTTGGAGCCCAAGAAAATAAAGTCTCTCACTGTTTCCATTGTTTCCGCATCTATTTGCCATGAAGTGATGGGACTGGATGCCATGATCTTAGTTTTTTGAATGTTGAGTTTTAAGCCAGTTTTTTCACTCTCCTTTTTCACCTTCATCAAGAGGCTCTTTAGTTCCTCTTTGCTTTCTGCTATAAGGGTGGTGGCATCTGTGTCTCTGAGGTTATTGGTATTTCTCCTGGCAACTCTTGATTCCAGTATGCTTCATCCAACCCGGCATTTTGCTTGATGTATTCTGTATACCAATTAAATAAGCAGGGTGACAATACTCAGCCTTGACGTGCTCCTGTCAGGGGTCTGTAGGATGCAGTAGGTGCAAAGAGAAGGGGCTTATACACCTATTCTCTTTTAAACACGTGGAGGAAGGGGAAGAAGAGCAGCTTTTGAGAGTTTGCTGAGAGAGAAGACTGACAGGGTGAACGTTAAAAAGAATTTTCATTTGTCTGTGCTGGGTCTTAGTTGCAGCATGCAGGATCTAATTCTCCAACCAGGGATCAAACCTGGGCCCCCTGCATTGAGAGCAGAGTCTTCACCTCTGGACTACGAGAGAAGTCCCTGAAAGGATGAACTCTTGGGAAGGGAGAGCAGGTTGCATTTGCTGACAGTCTCCTCTACCATAAACACAAAGACACCCTCCTGGTCTGCAGACACTCCTAAGAAATGAGGTGCTTCAAGAATTTTAGGCATTCTGAAAGTCTGTTGCTCTCCCTGAAAGTGAAGCACCCCAATGCCACATCCCTCCAGATATCAGATTTCTGTTGCAGGGCCGAGTCAGTGCCCTCAGGCAGGGCCCCCCAGGCACCCAGCACCAGCACCTCATCATCTAGGCTCAAGACAGGAGACAGGGAAACAAGAGTGGGTGGCAACCAGGGACAGTGAGTTCCCCTCCCATCAGGGTGCCCACTGCCCTCCCATGGCTCTGCCTCTGCCACCTCTGCCCTAGGACCCCAACCAGCTGATTCGCGCCAGTGCCCTCCGCGTCCTGTCTAGCATCCGTGTGCCCATCATCGTGCCCATCATGATGCTGGCCATCAAGGAAGCTGCCTCAGATATGTCTCCCTATGTGCGGAAAACAGCTGCCCACGCCATCCCTAAGCTATACAGGTATGCCCCAAGCCACTGCCCATCCCTGGCCTCTCCCAGTTTTGAAGGCTGATTTTGTTGTTTGTTGTTTTTAAGTCTTTAGGTAGTTTAAGACAGTTTGGGGAACAGACAGTGAAGGAGGACATTGGGAGCAGTGGCTCACACCTCTTGATGAATAGGGTTGGGGGGAGAAAGGGGAGCACATCTCCAGCCGGTATTGGGAAGGCTGGAGAGGAGGGAGGGGCAAACAACAGTTTCTCTCTCAGTTTGGATTCTGACCAGAAGGACCAGCTGATAGAAGTCATCGAGAAGCTTCTGGCTGACAAGACCACGGTGTGTATACGGACACACAGAGGTGGGTGGTGGGAAGGTGCCAGGCCGACCCCTTCTGTCCTTCGCGTTAATGCGCTCCTGCCTCTGTGGGTTCCCCAGCTGGTGGCGGGCAGCGTGGTGATGGCCTTCGAGGAGGTGTGCCCCGAGCGCATCGACCTGATCCACAAGAACTACCGGAAGCTCTGTAACCTGCTCATCGACGTGGAGGAGTGGGGCCAGGTGGTCATCATCAGCATGCTCACCCGCTATGCCCGCACGCAGTTCCTCAGCCCCACCCAGAACGTGAGTGGCCTGGACCCCCAGGCGCGACCGCGACCCATGCCCTAGCAGAGTGGGTAGGAGGGCTTCCAGGAGGAGGTGTCCCCTGCCCCACCCGCCTGTTCCCCACCCCTCCCACCCCGCCCCCAGGAATCTCTGCTGGAGGAGAACTCTGAGAAAGCCTTCTATGGCTCCGAGGAGGATGAGGCCAAGGGCCCAGGGTCTGAGGAGGCAGCCTCCACGGCGCTGCCCACCCGGAAGCCCTACGTCATGGACCCCGACCACCGGCTGCTGCTGCGCAACACGAAGCCGCTCCTGCAGAGCCGCAGCGCCGCCGTGGTCATGGCCGTGGCGCAGCTGTACTTCCACCTGGCTCCCAAGGCAGAGGTGGGCGTCATCGCCAAGGCCCTGGTGCGCCTGCTGAGGAGCCATAGGTGCGTGCCCGCCCCGCCCACACCCCAACCCCGCCCCGCCCACACACCAGCCACGCCACGCCCACGGCCCAGCCACGCCTGGAGGGGGGCCGCCTCTCCGCTTCCTCTACCTAGAGTGCGGCGCCCTCCACCCCAGCCCACCGGCCCCTCCACACTGACGCCAGCCCCACCCTCCTCCCGCCTTCCCCGACACCCGCCCTCGCCTCCCTCCTCTGGGCCCACCTCCTTTCCCTGCCCGCGCCTCCTGCCCTGGCCCTGGCCTAGGGACCAGGTTCCTCTGCTGCTCCTCTCCGCAGTGAAGTGCAGTACGTGGTGCTCCAGAACGTGGCCACCATGTCCATCAAGCGCCGGGTGAGCACCTCGCGGTCCGACAGGTGGCTCTGCGGGGCAGGGGCGCTGGGGAAGGCAGGATGGGATGATGCCTTGGTGGTGTGGAGCATGGGAGGGAGAGGCCCTAAATGCAAGTGGAGGTGCAGGACCTGGATCCCCAGGGTGGAAGCTCTGATGAAGGAAGATAGGGTCAGAGCTGAGGGGGTGGGAAGAGCTGACAGTGGAAGAGAGTGCAGGGGCAAGAAGGAGCTGGGCCCTGGGTGGGGGAGGGTTGCGGGGAGGGGGCGCTCTGGAGGAGAAACAGGGCTGTGATGGCACTCCCTGGGACCACCTCTCTCGTGCTAGGGTATGTTTGAGCCGTACCTGAAGAGCTTCTACATCAGGTCCACTGACCCCACCCAGATCAAGATCCTGAAGGTGAGTGATGGACAGCCGTGCCTGTGGCCTTAATGAAGGGTTAAAGAAAGCACAGAGGGACTTCCCTGGTGGTCCAGTGGTTAAGAATCTGCCTTGCAATTCAGGGGACACAGGTTTGAACCCTCGTCAGAATACTAAGATCCCACATGCCACAGGGCAACTAAGCCTGATGTGCCACAACTAAGACCTGATGCACCCAACTGAATAAATATGAAAACAAATGAAAGTGCAAAAAGCCCAATGGCACCCCCTGCCCCTTTTCTGCCTCCCTGCAGCTGGAAGTGTTGACTAACCTCGCCAATGAGACCAACATTCCTACTGTCCTCCGGGAATTCCAGGTACTGGCTAGGGACCAGCTTGTAGCCAGAGAAGCCCGTGAGAGTTGCCCTGTAGCTCCTTATGTTCAGTGAGAATCATCTTGGTGGGTTAAATCTTCTCTTTAGAACCCCAAATGGAGAAGCTGTTATTTCACGTCCCTTCCCAATGCCTTCTGCCGGCTTTGGGTCAGGGAGTCACCGGGTAATGGATGAGGGTGTCATTCCTTTACCCAGAGTTTAGTCTCTGGCATGATCAGTCACTGAATGAGGGGTAACAGCTTTCCAGAAGGTCCCCCTCAAGTCTGCAGAGTGACTGCCGAGTCAAGTCTGAGGGATCACCACCTTCTGGGGCTCACTCTGTTGTGGCCTCCCGCAGACCTACATTCGCAGCATGGACAAGGACTTTGTGGCAGCCACTATTCAGGCCATTGGGCGCTGTGCAACTAACATAGGCCGAGTCCGCGACACCTGCCTCAACGGCCTGGTGCAGCTGCTGTCCAACCGTGATGGTCAGTGTTTGTCTGTCTGCATGTCCAGCTCTGATGACTAGTGGGTGCTGCCTGCATGTCTGACTGATGGCCAGCAGGTATTCTCTTGTCTGGCCAGTGACAATTCGTGTTCATCAGTCCATTGGCCTCTGTTTGTCTTCTTGTACCCCTGCCTCTCTGAGGGCCACTGGAGAAGTACAGGAGGTTAAAGAGTGAAGCAAAGGGCCTGGGGGCATTGCAGGTGTGTCTGCCCATTGTGTGTGGCCATCTGACTGTCCTGGGCTCATTTCCTGTTCCACAGAGCTTGTGGTTGCAGAGTCAGTGGTGGTCATCAAGAAGCTGCTGCAAATGCAGCCAGCCCAGCATGGAGAGATCATCAAACACTTGGCAAAGCTCACAGACAACATCCAGGTGAGGGGGTGACCCCACTGGCTTCCCCAACCCAGGGAAGGATCCTCCCCATGATTTTAAGACCCTATAGTTAGGGACTTCCCTGGTGGTCCAGTGGTTAAGAATCTGGCTTGCCAGGCAGGGGACCTGGGTTTGATCCCTGGTTGGGGAACTAAGGTCCCACATGCCAAGGGGCAACTAACTCCGTTCCCCACAACTAATGAGCCTGTGCCCTGCAACAAAAGATCCTGCATGATGCAAATGAAGATCCCATATGCCACAATTAAAGACCCAATGCAGCCAAATGAACTTTTGAAAAAAAAGATCCTCTAATTAAACTGGCCTTAATAAAAATTAAAAAGAAAAAGAAGAAAATCGGGCATCCCTAGTGGGTCAGACAGTAAAGAATCCACCTGCAATGCAGGTGACCCAGGTTCAAGCCGGGTTCGATCCCTGGGTGGAGAAGATCCCCTAGAGAAGAGAATGGCTACCCACTCCAGTATTCTTGCCTAGAGAATTCTATGGACAGAGGAGCCTGGCAGGCTATAAACCATGGGGTTTCAAAGAGTTCAGACACAACTGAGTGATTAACACTTTCACTTTTTAAATTAAAAAATCTTCCAAACCATTCCTACAGGCTTGGAAGATCTTTGGGTGGGAGAATGGGAAAGATGAGACCATGTGACCCTGGTTTGCTTTCCCTTTGGGGACCCCTTGCTGAGCTCCAGCCTGGTCCACACTCACGTTTTCTCTAAAGCTCTGGCTCACGGTGGCTGGTTGACATGCATGTGTTTTTGTGTTGCGTTGCCAAGTTGAAACATTCAGACAAGGCATTCCTGAAGATTCAGGAAGGATAACATGGCCAGAAAGCATCAAGGGTACAGTGGATCCAGAAAGCCAGTCTTTTATACCAAACCGTGACTGAACTTCAAGGCTCTGTGCATGCTCTTGAAACCCTGGGGAAGAGGGGAGATGCTGCCTGAGAAATGCCCACCTAGTATTTTCTCTCCCACCACCTCCCACTCCCATTCCTAGAGAAGCGAGCACAGATGGGAGGAGTGCTGGCTCCCTGGCAGGCCGCATGCCCACCCGCCTTCCCATACCCACCCCAGTCCTGACTCCTCTCCCACCCACACAGGTGCCCATGGCCCGAGCCAGCATCCTGTGGCTCATTGGCGAGTACTGTGAGCACGTCCCCAGGATTGCACCAGACGTCCTGAGAAAGATGGCCAAATCCTTCACTGCCGAGGAGGACATCGTCAAGCTGCAGGTCATCAACCTGGCAGCCAAGCTCTACCTGACCAACTCAAAGCAGGTACTGATTGAGAGATGCCCCTCAAAGCCCTCTGGGCCCCAGAAACGGCCTGGGTGGTGTTCTGTGGGTCCTCACCAGGTAGGCATGAACTTGAGTACCTCTTTATTTTTGTCAGTTTTTTCATTTTGTATTTTCATTAATGTTTATTGGAGTATAGTTGATATACAGTGTCATGATCGTTTCTGCTGTACAGCACAGTGATTCAGTTATACATATATCAGCACCTCGTTCAGGACAGGTGGCTGGTCTGCCCATGTAACCCAGTGTTCCCCAGAGTCCACGACTACTCTGGAGGCCCAAGGGCCCAGTAGAGATAGTGGCCATGTTGAAGAGACTCTTCAGTGGGGCTGTGACTTCCAGTCTGCCAGTGGGAGTGTCCCTGCTTGCTGCCTTCGGGATGCTGGGGCCAGAGGGAGGGACCTGCAGTGACAGGCTTTGATGGGAGACCACATGTTCCAGGAGACGTGGTCTATCCTCCTCCCAAAGCTTGGTGATGCTTCACCAGTCTATGCCAGCGATAAGAGGGCACAAGCCTGGGTGGTATTGGTGGTCATCGTCATTCCCATGGTGAAATATTATGAGAGGCACCGTAGCCAAGAACACGGCTCAGCTAAGCTGTAATATCAGGATATTAACAGCCTCTTGAGTGTCCAGTATCCTCTGAGATGGTCCCAGGAGACGTTTCTATGAGTCAAGTATAATGTGCCAGAGCTCTTCAAGGTGCTAGGACACCAGGCACCGTGATAGTCCCCACGCTCCCTGCTCTGCTCACTCAGGCGAGGCAGGGGTTGGCAAACCACCGCCCATAGTCCAAACCTGGCCTGCTGCCTCTTGTTGTAAATAAACTTTTACTGGGCTACAGCCACGTTCATTCATTTGTTTATCGTCTATGGATGTTGTAGCTGCAGTAGAGTCCATATGGCCTGCAAATCCTAAAATAGGTCCTCGGCCTTTTGTAGAAACGATTTGGCAACCCTCAGAGCAAACAAAGCATGTGGGCCATCCCCTGGGGGTGGCGACATCTCTGCTGGCCTGAAGGTGGCCGCCTTGCCATCCCGTGGAGTCTTTGGATGGTGGTGTTTGTGCATCTTCTGTGACCCATGGTGGGCAGGGTGGGCCCCAGGGCCTCCAGCTGAGGGGCAGGGCTGTCACATGTGGGGCCTCTTGTCAGGAGCTGGGATGGACAGTGGTCGTGTGGAAGCTGTGAGGGGCTGGGTCTGTGGGCGTCAGTATTGTGGGAGAAGCAGATTAGAGACAAGTTAGAGAGAAAGGCACCATGGGGAAGCCTTGGAACAAATATCTGTGCGCCTCCTTTATGCAAACAGGAGAAAAGAGCAGGTGGGAGGAAGGTCTGAAGAGATGAAGCAGGCTAGGTGGGTGGCTGCTGGGTAGAGGGGGTGTCTGAAAAGCTCAATACCACACCAGAGCCCTGAGCCCCAGCATAGTGATTCAGCATGTTTGCATAAGTCTGGGTGTGCCCACGTGGCTCTTCCCTAAGTTGTCCCTGTTAGCTTCTTGTGCATTTATTTATGACCATAATTAACATACATTTCCCAAGTGCCTACTGTGCCTGGCACTGAGCTATGTCCTTGGGTGATGACAGCGAGTGAGACATGTTTACTGGCCTTCGAGTGCTCACAGCCAAGTAGAGGAAACAGCACAAAATGCAGAGCAGTAAGGGCTGCAGTCAGTCTTCCCTGGTGGCTCAGATGGTAAAGAACCCACTTGGCAATGCCGGAGACATGAGTTTGATCCCTGGGTCAGGAAGAAAGCCTGGAGAAGGAAATGGCAACCCACTCCAGGATTCTTCCCTGGGAAATCCCATGGACAGAGGAGCCTGGCGGGCTACAGTCCATGGGGTCACAAAGAGTCAGACACAACTTAGTGACTAAACAACAACAACAACAAAGGGTATAGTCAGAGTTGGCACAGAGAGCCATGGGTACAGATGGCTTAAGCCCTCTCCTACGCAGGACAGGGGGTCCCGGTCTCCATCAGGCCACTCTGAGTAGGCTGTTCAGACAGATGGAACCTCCACACACCCTTCATCCTAAGGCCAGTCCTTCAAGGCACAAGCTCCTTAGAATGGTTCTTGGACTCAGTAAAGAGAGCTTTCCCCCTTCCTACCCTCCCTGTCTTTCTCTTTTCTTCTTTCTCAGCTTGTGCTGAGAGTGGTGGAGAATAGGAATTCTCTGTACTCCAGGAGGGAAGTGTTTGCGTGTGCCCAGGGCCATCCTTGCCAAAGAGCAAGGATGCTCCCCTCTTCCCAGTAAGAGGGTGACATGCTCGACCTGCCACGAGGCCACAGCAATCCCAGCCATTGCCCCCTCCCCCACATGCTGACCCCCACTGCATGCCAGACTCTGACCCAGGCTGAGTTAAGGAGATGACGGATGAGCTCTGCCCTTCTGTGGCTGAGCAGATAACCAGAGGGTCTAACAGAAGATGCACTGGCAGAGGTCTTGGGGTGGCAGGATTAGTGAAGGTGACCATTACAGCCACTTCGGGCAACTGCCTGCTTGAATGCTTTTGGTAGGTAGGTTTGCTTTTGTTTGCTTGATGAGATACCTGGGAGGAGGGTCTGCTTAGGTCATGGTGGGAGCTAAAATCTGGCTTCTAGAGTGAGTGGAAGAGTCTGACAAGTTCTGCATTATTTTTTTTTTAGTTAATAACTTCTTTGATATCATAAAAATAATGCATGTTCATCATAAAATGGAAAATCCAGAGAAATATTATAAGTTAAATATTTAAATTACCTATAGGTCTACCACTTAGAAAAAACTAGCATTGGTTTTATATTTTCTTAGGTTGTTTTTTTTTTTAATTTGGTTTCTAGATATAATCATCCAGAAATTGTACATTTGTGCCTTGTTCAATACATTAATCTTTTTGTTTCTATTTCCTCATAATGCCTTATATTTAGAAAGTTGTTTCCTTGTTCACATATCAATTAAAATTTTCACGCATAATTTCCTCCAGACTTTTTTTTTCTATTTTTAATCCATTGTATTGGTTTTCTGGAACTCTCTTGCTTTTTCCATGATCCAGCGGATGTTGGCAATTTGATCTCTGGTTCCTCTGCCTTTTCTAAAACCAGCTTGAACATCAGGAAGTTCACGGTTCACGTATTGCTGAAGTCTGGCTTGGAGAATTTTGAGCATTACTTTACTAGCATGTGAGATGAGTGCAATTGTGCGGTAGTTTGAGCATTCTTTGGCATTGCCCTTCTTTGGAATTGGAATGAAAACTGACCTTTTCCAGTCCTGTGGCCACTGCTGAGTTTTCCAAATTTGCTGGCATATTGAGTGCAGCACTTTCACAGCATCATCTTTCAGGATTTGAAACAGCTCAACTGGAATTCCATCACCTCTACTAGCTTTGTTTGTAGTGATACTTTCTAAGGCCCACTTGACTTCACATTCCAAGATGTCTGGCTCTAGATTAGTGATCGCATCATCATGATTATCTGGGTCATGAAGATCTTTTTTGTACAGTTCTTCTGTGTATTCTTGCCACCTCTTCTTCATATTTTCTGCTTCTGTTAGGTCCAGACCATTTCTGTCCTTTATCGAGCCCATCTTTGCATGAAATGTTCCCTTGGTATCTCTAATTTTCTTGAAGAGATCTGTAGTCTTTCCCATTCTGTTGTTTTCCTCTATTTCTTTGCATTGATCACTGAAGTAAGGCTTTCTTATCTCTTCTTGCTATTCTTTGGAACTCTGCATTCAGATGCTTATATCTTTCCTTTACTCCTCTGCTTTTCGCCTCTCTTCTTTTCACAGCTATTTGTAAGGCCTCCCCAGACAGTCATTTTGCTTTTTTGCATTTCTTTTCCATGGGGTTGGTCTTGATCCCTGTCTCCTGTACAATGTCACGAACCTCATTCCATAGTTCATCAGGCACTCTATCTGCTTTATTGACTATGCCAAAGCCTTTGACTGTGTGGATCACAATAAACTGTGGAAAATTCTGAAAGAGATGGGAATACCAGACCACCTTACCTGCCTCTTGAGAAATCTGTATGCAGGTCAGGAAGCAACAGTTAGAACTGGACATGGAACAACAGACTGGTTCCAAATAGGAAAAGGAGTACGTCAAGGCTGTATATTGTCACCCTGCTTATTTAACTTCTATGCAGAGTACATCATGAGAAACGCTGGACTGGAAGAAGCACAAGCTGGAATCAAGATTGCCGGGAGAAATATCAATAACCTCAGATATGCAGATGACACCACCCTTATGGCAGAAAGTGAAGAGGAACTAAAAAGCCTCTTGATGAACATGAAAGAGGAGAGTGAAAAAGTTGGCTTAAAGCTCAACATTCAGAAAACGAAGATCATGGCATCCAGTCCCATCACTTCATGGGAAATAGATGGGAAAACAGTAGAAACAGTGTCAGACTTTATTTTGGGGGGCTCCAAAATCACTGCAGATGGTGACTGCAGCCATGAAATTAAAAGACGCTTACTCCTTGGAAGAAAAGTTATGACCAACCTAGATACCATATTCAAAAGCAGAGACCTTACTTTGCCGACTAAGGTCCGTCTAGTCAAGGCTATGGTTTTTCCAGTAGTCATGTATGGATGTGAGAGTTGGACTGTGAAGAAGACTGAGCGCCGAAGAGTTGATGCTTTTGAAGTGTGGTGTTGGAGAAGACTCTTGAGAGTCCCTTGAACTGCAAGGAGATCCAACCAGTCCATTCTGAAGGAGATCAACCCTGGGATTTCTTTGGAAGGAATGATGCTAAAGCTGAAGCTCCAGTACTTTGGACACCTCATGCGAAGAGTTGACTCATTGGGAAAGACTCTGATGCTGGGAGAGATTAGGGGCAGGTGGAGAAGGGGACGAGAGAGGATGAGATGGCTGGATGGCATCACGGACTCGATGGACGTGAGTCTGAGTGAACTCTGGGAGATGGTGATGGACAGGGAGGCCTGGCGTGCTGCGATTCATGGGGTCGGAAAGAGTCGGACATGACTGAGTGACTGAACTGAACTGAACTGATTGGTTTTCTAGTGCTGTGTAATAAATTACCACAAACTTAGTAGGCCAAAACAACATGTTTACTTTCTATTTCCATGGATCAAGAATCCAGGGATGGCCTAGCTGGGTCTTGTATGTGTACGTGTGTGCGTGCACACAGTCAGTCATGTCCGACTCGTTTTGCAACCCCATGAACTGTAGCCCACCAGGCTCCTCTGTCCATGGGATTCTCCAGGCAAGAACACTGGAGTGGCTTGCCATTTCCTCTTCCAGGGGATCGTCTCAACCCAGGGTTCGAACCCACATCTCTTACATCTCCTGCATTGACAGGTGGGTTCTTTATCACTAGTGCCACCTGGGTTGGGTCTTACACAAGGCCTTAGTTACAGCTGAGGAACTGGTCAAGTTGGGGTTCTCATCTGGAGGCTGTGTTGGGCAAGCATTCATACCCAGTTT
This sequence comes from Oryx dammah, assembly GCF_014754425.2. Classification (NCBI taxonomy): domain Eukaryota; kingdom Metazoa; phylum Chordata; class Mammalia; order Artiodactyla; family Bovidae; genus Oryx; species Oryx dammah. The sequence continues at coordinate 46,061,437 of NW_024070200.1, forward strand.
CGCATGCCTGATGGTAGGACTGAGGCCCTGGCTTCTCGCTGGTTGTCAGCTGGAGACTGTGCTCAGCTCCCTGCCACATGGTCTCTGAACATAGCTGCCTGCTTCTTCAAAGCTGCAAGGGATAAAAGTGTCTAGAGCCAGTCTGCTAGCAAAACTGGAGTTGAATGTATGGAAACAGTCATGGGATTATATGGTGCCCCTGGTCACTTCTTTCGTACTCTGTTGGTCAGAATCACGTTTTTGGCCACGCCCACCCGCGGGAGGGGAGCAAGACTGGGCTTCAGGAGGTAGGATTCTGGGGCAGGACCTGGGCATCTGTCCCCCGCATCCATCTAGACCTTATTTTGGCGTAGCATGTCAGGTGTGAATGTATTTTAATTCCTTTTTTTTTTTTTTTTTTTGAAGAGCTAGTTTCCCTAGCATGATTTAACAGGTGTTTGCAAGGTAGCAGGTATGTTGGCATAGGTTCTTTTTTTAAAAACAATTTTGCTTCTTTATTTATGGCTGTGTTGGATCTTTGTTGCTGTGAGGACTTTTCTCCAGTTGTGATGAGTGCTCTGGTTGCGGTGCGCAGTCTTCTCCTTGTTGCGACTTTTCTTGTTGGGGAACAGAGGCTCTAGGCACATGAGCTCTAGTAGCTGCGGCTCCCAGGCTCTAGAGCACAGGTTCAGGAGTTTTGGCGCATGAGCTTAGTTGCTCTGTGGCGTGTAGGATCTTCCCAGACCAGGGATCGAACCCAAGACTCCTGCATTGGCAGGCGGATTCTTTACCACTGAGCCCCTGGGGAAGTCCTGGCATAGGTTCTTGAAAAGGCATCGATGTTCCCCACTTAAAATTCTTCCAGGCAGCTGGAGCCCTTGGGTCCAACTGGGAGCTTTGTTCAGTTCTTCGTGCTCTGGAGCTTGTGTCAGAGGCCTTCTTAAACAGCCTATAATTCTTGTGCATACTGGCTAGGCAAGGCAGCTGTCCTGGGGCTGCAGACTGGATGCGATAACCCCTGGGGAATGGGTCCTCAGTATGGAGCAGGGTAATGAACTATAGGCAAATCCTGCAGTGTTGAGGTGGAGGGACCAGCCCCTTCTTGGGTTGGTTGTTGATGGAAAGTTAAGGCTGTGGACAGATGGATTGAAACCTTGAACTCTTCTTTCCAGAATTAGGCAAGGACTCGAGGGGAGGGAGAGCGGGCCTATGATCGGCCAGCTGGGCATAGAGTTGGATCAGTAGCTGCTTGACAACAGTCAGCGTGGATGAGGACATCTGGTAGCCTTGGCACGCGGGGTGGGGTCTGGTCAAGGAGAGGCAGGTCTACAATGAAGTCCATTTTGATGGAGGTGTCCTAGGGGAGTGTGGGGTTTGGAGTACTTACCTGTGATGGGAACAGTATCTCAGGTGGTACTGTGCTGAAAGGGTCTGAGCTGAACATGAGGCCGCCGAAGCCCCCGTTGTAGAAGTAGTGGAGTCTGAGCAGCTCTCTAGAGTTTTGTCATAGCAGCTACCCTGATTCTGGGCCAGCATCTTGCTGATGGCCCTGCCAGATTACCTGGCTTAGCTGTGTCCAAGGCTGGATGTAACACCATGTAACCAGAACATCAGGAAGACCAGAGTCGGTTTGCTGGTCCCATCCCTCAGAATATCCCCAGATACTCTGGCCGTGGTGACACGGGATGTACATACTTGGTGGATTTTGATCGTCTTTGCGATAGGGATGGAGACCTGGATGGGGTCAGCCACAGAGGGTAGGTGGTGGGAGGGACAGGTAAATAGAGTGCCGGGTCCAGGCACTCTATTTACTCTTGGGCGGGTCCCGGCCTGGGTGCAGCACTGACTGGCTCCTGAACCCAGGAAATGTCACTTAGTGATTCTGATTTTCCTCTGGAAATGGGGGCAGTAGCTCTGCCTCTTGGAAGGGCTGTGGAGATTCCACGAGGCAGTGAAAGGCCCCACCAGCACAGTACTGGGCACTAGAAGGCACTCCATAAATGGTGGCTACTACTGTCATTTTGTAAAGATAGGAGCAGGGCAGAAGTTGAGATTTGGGGTCCTGGGCTCTGGCTCCCTTGACTGCAGACTATGAGCCCCATGTTTACTTCAGCAGACCCTAAAGTGGCTGCGGTTTGCTCCAATCTCATTAGAACCTTCCAGCAGGGGATTATGGCCTCTGAAACCCCTGGGCTGCCCAGATTCTACTCTGTGGGTCCATGGGGTATGCGGACAGCCCCTGCCAAGGGGATTCCTCTGTGTCCCCCTTTCTCTTTTTGTCGTCTGGTTTCCCCTGGGTGATGGAGTCTAGGAACGGTGAGGTCTTGAAACCTGTTCCAGACCTCAGGGTGGAGAGGTTGGCTCAGCCTGGACTAGTGCGTTAGGAGTGGGCCGAAGGCAGTGGGGACCACAAACCTGAGGAAGAATGGCCTCCTCAGGGATAAGAGGGAGGGTTCCAAAAGGGCAGCCTCTTGTCCTGGCCAAGGCAGTTGTCAATGTCAGGGTCAGGGGTCAGGGCTGGGGAGGTGAGGGAAAATATAGGTCTAACACAACAGAGGAAAGTGAAGTGTTTATCTTCAGTCATGCCTGACCCTTTGTGATCCCATGGACTGTAGCCCACCAGGCTCCTCTGTCCATGGAATTCTCCAGGCAAGAATACTGGAGTGGTAGCCATTCCCTTCTCCAGGGGATCTTCCCAACCCAGGATCGAGCCCAGTTCTCCTGCACTGCAGGCGGATTCTTTACCATCTGAACCACCAGGGAAGTCCTGACACAGTGACACAATGGTGGAGTTGGAGGGAAAGTTGGGTGGAGGCAGCAGTGCTTGGAGCTGTTGGCTTAAAGAATCTGGTTCTGGGACTTCCCTGGCGGTCAAGTGGTTAAGACTTGGTGCTTCCACTGCTGGGGGCACAGGTTCGATCCATGGTTAGGGAATTAAGATCCTGCATGTTACAGGACATGGCCAAAAAAAAAAAGAATCTGGTTGGACACCTCCTACGTCCCCACCCTCTGTGATGGCTGCTGACTCACCTCTCATGTCCCAGACCAAGCTGCTGACCCAGTACGTTCTGAGCCTGGCCAAGTATGACCAGAACTACGATATCCGTGACCGAGCGCGCTTCACCCGGCAGCTCATTGTCCCTTCGGAGCAGGGCGGGGCTCTCAGCCGCCATGCCAAGAAGCTCTTCCTGGCACCCAAACCAGCTCCAGTCTTGGAGTCGTCCTTCAAAGGTGAGAGCTGAAATCAAGAGGAGCCTTCCTGGGGGAAGGGGAGAATTGGGCAGCACCCCAGTCCTGGCTCTTCCCCCTGAGGTCTCAGTCTTGGCCAGGCACCAGCCTTTGGTGGGCAGGACTTCTTTGCCCCTGGCTGGACCCTTTGCTCATCCTGTGGTGCCCCGGGCTTGCTCCTTCACCCGCTCACCACCACCACTAGCATCATCTCACCTGGTCTCTACCCTCCCAGGCAGGATGGGCCCTTGGCTCCTCAGCTCTCAGACTCCTTTTTCCATCCACCTCCCTGAGCAGGCATATCTATCAAGATTTTACATGCCAATAGCCCAGGAAGGCAGGAAGTAGAACTGCATACAAAGGAGGGGTGTATGTTGGTAAGGGTCCTGAGAAAGCGGTTTTCAGCACTGGCTGGGCTGTCATTGCAGGTCAGCCCAGACCCCAGGCCCTCGGCCCTGCCTCATCTCTCAGGCAGGTCTCCATGACAAGGGCTCTGACGGCGAGGGGGTGGGGGACCCAGCTGGCTCTTGGACCCAGGAATCTCCTCAGGAGGGAGCTTCCTGCACCAAGTTCGGTTATCTTCTTGTTCTGCTTTGTCTCTGCCCTGGCCCCGTGGAGTAAGGAGATTCAGAGCCATGGGGCAGATGGGAAAACCTGCAGGGAGGAAGCGGCGGTGCTTTCTCCTCCCAACACCGTTCCCACCATAGGTCTCCTGCTGCCCACCTCTGGCTCTGACCCCGTCCCACTCCCATGCAGATGGCTCAGCTCTCCCCACAGAGGCCAGAGCCTGACCAGACATGGCTCTTTGCCCTTGGTCCCAGCCTGGCCAGTCTCTTAGAGCTGATAGCCTCATCCCAAGCGGCCACTTAGCCCTCACCCCACCTGCACCGTGCCGTGGGAAAAGCCACACCTGCATTTCTAACCCCCCCTCCCCCAGCCCATCTCAGACTCCAGCAGACGGGCCTGCGGCAGCTCTGGGCCCAGCGCCCTCCCGTCTCCTCTGAGGTCCCAGTTTCCTCCACCCCGCCCTGGCCCCTCAGCCCTGCTCTTGTCAGTCATACAACCTTCTTCCCAGCCTGTGGACCTGCCGATTTGGTCAGGGCTGAAGAGCCCTTAGGAGACACGTCCAACCCCTCTTCCGTCTAACTAGGATGTTCCCACCAGAATCATCACCAGGCCCCACCCAGGAAACAACCCCCAGGGCATTTCCTCACTGCCACTCCTGGCTTGACCTCTGACCCTGTCCTCAGACCGGGACCACTTCCAGCTGGGCTCCCTGTCCCACCTGCTCAACGCCAAGGCCACAGGCTACCAGGAGTTGCCAGACTGGCCAGAGGAAGCCCCGGACCCATCTGTGCGCAACGTGGAGGTCAGCAGGAGTGGGGTGGGCAGGGGTGTGCGGAGAGAGGTGGACATCAGGGAGCCCTGGGGGTTGCCCGGCCCCCCTGACACCCTCCCCACATGCAGGAAGAAGACCTCTCCCTTATGGAGACCCACGTGGGCCTGTTGGGCGAGCACACAGAGGTCCCCGCCCCGTGTGCCGTGCGGCCTGCCCTGTGTGCAGTGCTCTCCCCCAGCCTCTGCTGCCCCCTCTCCCCCGTGTGCTGCCCCCCCTCCCCCGTGTGCTGCCCCCCCTGCCTGTCCCGGACTCTGTTCCTTCCTTGTTGGCAGCCAGGCTCTGTGAGCACCACCCACACCATCCAGGGACAGTGCCCTTGCCTGCCCTCCATTATTCCCTCTCAGGGCCAGGGCCAAGTGGGGCCCCCCAAAAGAGCTGGGGTGAAGGATAAGAGGGACTTTCCTGGTGCCTCAGCTGGTAAAGAGTCCGTCTGCAACACAGGAGACCTGGATTCGATTCCTGGGTCAGGAAGGTCTCCTGAAGAAGGAAATTGCAACCCACTCCAGTATTGCCTGGAGAATCCCATGGACAGAGGAGCCTGGCAGGCTACAGTCCATGGGGTCTCAAATAGACACGACTAAAGCGACTAACAACTCCTCATCTCTAGGTACCTGAATGGACCAAGTGCTCCAATAGGGAGAAGAGGAAGGAGAAGGAGAAACCCTTCTACTCAGACTCGGAGGGAGAGTCAGGCCCCACAGAGTCTGCAGACAGCGGTGAGGAGATGGGCAGGGCTGTGGCCTGTGTGTGCGTCTTGTGGTTACCTGTCTGATGCAAGCGTGTGCTCTTGTGTTACATGGTTATGGGTCCAAGGGAGCGTGCACCAGTATGTGTGTTTATGCACCGGAGGGACTGACTGCATGTCCCAGACACGTGTATGCTTGTGTGGGTCTCCATCCACACGGGTCCATCTGTGTCCCAGCTGGTCTGGTTGGCGTCTGACTAGGAGCAGTTCAGGGTGTGGGCAGAGCGGGGGAGGAGGAAGAGGTGAGTTTGCTGCATCAGTGCAGAGTCTGAAGCTGAGCGCCTAGGGCTCCCCAGGAGCCCTGCTCAGAAAAGAGGGAAGCCTGAGACTGTCCCTCCACAGACCCCGAGTCCGAGAGTGAATCGGAAAGTAAGAGCAGCAGTGAAAGCAGCTCCGGGGAGTCCAGCAGCGACTCTGACAACGAAGACCAGGAAGAGGACGAGGAGAAAGGGAGGAGCAGTGAGAGGTGAGACGACTGGGGGGTTTCAGGGGCTCCTGTGGGAAAGAAGGGCCAACACTCAGCCTTAGTCAGTCTCCTAAGAGCCCCCAAGCCTCCTCCTGAGCTGCAGGGGCCTGCAGTCCTCCAGGTCTGCTCACGTGAGGGCCGCAGCCTGGGGAAGCAGTTGGGGAAAGGGCCTGGGCTGGCGCAGGCTGGCCTGAACCTCTCACTGCAGCCCAGGTGTGGTATCCTGTGGTCCAGGCTCCCCACCCTCACCCCCAGTTTTCAAGGCTTTCCCTGCTCTTCTGTGAGGCAAGAAGTGGCCATCCAGGCTGGACGCAAGTCCTGTTTGCCCCCTCTCTTCCAGTGAACAGAGTGAGGAGGAAGGTAAGAAGAAGAAAATGAAGAAGAGGAAGAAGGTGCCAGAAGGGCAAGAAGGCGGCTCGTCCTCGGATGAGGGCAGCGATTCCAGCAGCAGCTCCTCAGAGTCTGAGATGACATCAGAGACCGAGGAGGAGCAGGTGGAACCTGCCTCTTGGAGGAAAAAAACAGTGAGTGCCTTGGGGTAGAGAGGGGGTTGGCTCATGGCCCAGGGCCCCCTCCACCCTCTGGGCCAGGCCCAGATGTTTCCTCACAACCCAGCATGGGCCAGGGTACTCCCCTTCCACACTGACACCTGATTTTTCTCTTCCAGCCTCCTAGTAGCAAAAGTGCCCCTGCAGCCAAGGAGGTCTCCCTGCTTGACCTAGAGGACTGTGAGTTTGGGTAGAAGTCAGTGGGAAGGAGGCCTGGGGAGGATGATGTAGGAAGGTCAATGGCGCTCTGGACTAGGTTCCCTGGGGCTTCAGGGTAATGGGAGCAGACCGAATACATTTGAGCCTGAGAGGGCAGCGGGGCAACCTCCCCAGGTGCAGGGTTGAAGTCAAGGGTGGACATCTCTCTGGAGGCACCAGTTGCCACGTCTCGCTGTCCATGGTGCTGAACCGTCTGCTCCCTGAGCCCTAGGCTCCATGGCCCTATCCAAGCCAATTCCACTTTGCCTCTCCTTTATCATCATGTTCCTCGTATGCCCCACAGTCACCCCGCCCAGCGTCCAGCCTGTGTCCCCGCCCACAGTCGTGTCCACCAGCCTGGCTGCTGACCTGGAGGGTCTGACACTCACAGACTCCCCCCTGGTGCCCTCGGTGAGTGGGCTGGGCAGAAATACATCTCTGTGGTGTGTCCTGTGGTATGCGTTTGTGCGAAAGGGGTGTGATGGAGTGGGTAGCTCTGAGTCCCCGTTTCCGTGAGCACAGACGGGAACGAGGCTGGGGCTGGCCCTTTTCTGGTGGGTCATTTCCATCCTTCCCACCCCCCCTACCCGATCCCCGCCAGCTGCTGAGTCCCGTGTCAGGAGCTGGGAGACAGGAGCTGCTGCACCGCGTGGCTGGTGAGGGGCTGGCTGTGGACTACACCTTCAGCCGCCAGCCTTTCTCCGGGGACCCCCACATGGTGTCTGTGCACATCCACTTCTCCAACAGCTCAGACACCCCCATCAAGGGCCTGCACGTGGGCACCCCCAAACTGCCTCCCGGCATCAGCATCCAGGAGTTTCCTGAAATCGGTGCGGAAATCTCCACCCTACACAGAGTGGTGGAGGAAGCTCCGGCGCAGGGACGGGGGTGGGAAGGTCCACGGGTCTGCCTGTGGCTGCTGACAGTCCACTCTGTGCCCAGCCAGGGGCTAGGCTCTGGGAGTACAGAGATGGCATCTGCCACAGTCCATGCCCTGGTGGACAAGACAGACTAGGAAATGAGCAAGTCCATATCGGGACAGGAGGAGCTTGAGGCTTGACTGATTCAGCGCTGACTTCAGTGGGGTGAGGGCAGGTGGGGGCGGGTGTTGAGATTTCAGGAAGAAACCAGGAAGAGTCTCCAGCAGCCCAGAAAGCCAGGTTCCATAGAAGGCAGTCAGCTGTGGTAGTGGAGGGGAGAAGGAGTCTGGGTTCCGGACCCATCAGGTGATGGGGTCTCCATCTCCCCCTGCTTCTACCTCTCACCGCTGCAGAGTCCCTGGCACCTGGAGAGTCTACCACTGTTGTCATGGGCATTAATTTCTGTGACTCAACCCAGGCGGCCAACTTCCAGCTATGGTATGTGTCCAGCTTGTGGAGGAGCAGGAGGGCAGCTGGGGAGAGGAGGTGTCAAGATAAACAGACTGGAGGTGGTGTTAGGTGGGGAGGCATAATGACCCGGAAGGCGTCCCAGGACCTGGGGCCTCACCTCCAGACATGGTGCAAGGTGAGGGGAGAGAAGCAGGCCTGACTCCCTCTCTCTGTCTCCTCCGGCCTTCCCAGCACCCAAACCCGACAGTTCTACGTCTCCATTCAGCCACCCGTTGGGGAGCTGATGGCCCCCGTGTTCCTGAGTGAGAATGAGTTCAAGAAGGAACAGGGTGAGTGCTCCCTGGGGGTGGGTGGGACGGCTGCTCAGGACCCTCCTCTGGGGCTTATTCAGCTCCACGGTACAGGCATGCTGTGGGAGCCTCAGCTGCTGCACACAGAGGGAGGCCTCGCCCCTTGTACTCCAGCAAAGGCTTCCCAGACCCTCGGACACTTCAGTGATACTTTGGAGAGAGTTGAAACGCAGCCAGGCAGAAGATTCTAGGCCAGGATTGCAGCTGGGGGAAGCATTATGAGTAGGCGTTAGTGAAAATTTTCAGCAGGGGTGCAGTTTGCCTTGGGGCCTAGGGATTCTTAGCACTGGGGAGTAGGGAAAATAAAGCTGAAAATATGTTCGGCTAGTTTCTGGAAGCCTTGAATCCTGTGCTAAAAGATTTCAGTCCTAAAATTTCAGAAGTGAAAAAGGTCACAGGTTATTTGGTACCAAGTCCATTAATAGAGGGGTGAGGAGTGCAGATTTCATTTTTCTAGCAGTAGAGGTATTATTGAAGTTTTTTGAAAAAAGAAGGGGCCAAGTTCAGTCTTGGGCTGAAATCTGGCAACATTTACAGTTAGGACTGGAATTGAGAGAATGTGCAGCAGGAAAAAGAGGCAGAACAGTATAAGTAGAAAGAATCATGGGGGTTTGTGAGTCCTGGATTTAAGTTCTGAACCTGCCGCTTGCTTGGTATGTGACCTTGGACTAAATCCTGTGACTAGTTATAAGGCTATTGACATAGATTTGATGAGAGATGGTGAGAACCAGGAGTAGAGCCACAGCAAAAAGAAAGGCGGGCTGAGGTAGGGGAGAGGGGCTCCATGGGCATTTGCCAAATGAAAGAGGAGACAGGGATGTGGAAGCTGTCTCTAGAATATCTGGCTTAGAGAGGGAGAATGGCAGTGCTGTTCACCTCGACCAGGGGTTGGCCAGCTTTTTCTGTAATGGGCCGTAAAGTAAATGTTTTATTTATGTTAAACATTTTAATATTTATTTATTTGGCTGTGCTGGGTCTTAGTTGTAACATGTAGGATTTTTAGTTGCAACATGTGAACTCTTGATTGTGGCATGTGGGATCTGGTTCCCCGACAACCTGGGCCCCCTGTGTTGGGAGGGCGAAGTCTTAGCCACTGGACCACCAGGGAAGTCTCAGCAAACATTTTAGGCTTTCTGGGTCATGTGGTCTCTGCTGCAATTTGCCTTTGTAAGCCAGGAACAGCCATGGATAATACATACATGAATGAGTGTGGCTGTATTCCAATAAAACTCTATCTATGGACACAGACTTGAATTTCATATACTTTACATGTGTCGTGAAATATCTAGCGTTGCTTTTTTTCCCCCAACACTTAAAAAATATTAAAAAAAACCCACAAAAACCACATTGTGGACCATGCAGGTGGTATGTTGTATTTGCCCTTCAGGCTATAATTTGCCAAACCCCTAATCTAGAAGAAAGAAGGATGGATCAGGCAAGGGAGAGGGGAAGATCTTGCATAGTTTTGGATGAGCTGCTTTTTGAAATATACGTGGGAAATTCAGGAGAAGGTGTTTCATACACAACTGAAAAATGTGGGTCTGTGCCCAGGAAACACTTCTAGGCTGGAGTCAGGAGCAGAAAGGTGATAACTGAAGCTGTGACTATAAGATCACCCTGAGGGAGAGATGAATGGGGAGATAAGGAGGCCACAGACCTTTCTTGAGGAAAACTTGTATCCTTCAGGAGAAAAAGGAAGGGAGGGGAAAGAGAAGGAACAGGGTGTAGGTAGGAGGAGGGATGAGGAGATGGAAATGTGTCTTGGATAGTCTGCAGGCCAAGATGACCGAAGCCCTTCAGGTCCAGCATATAGGAAACTGCTGCCAACATCAGAGAGCGCGGGTTATTGCCAAGGAGGAGACCGAGGCCAACTGCAGTGGGTTTAGAGAGAGCAGGGCCTGAGGAAGTGAGTCCTCTTTGGAGGCCCTTGGAGGTCAATAGTGAAGGAAAACAGAATTGGCATCATGGCATGTCTGGCTTCTAGGGAGGACTTAGGAATGAGGAGACTTGATAAGGAGAAACTAAAAGTACAGGACAAGAAAATGTCACTAGTTAGGAATGGAGGGGATGAAAGAAACAGGAAGGGTGTGTCTGTTCTCCAAAGGAGAACAATGGAGGGAGTAGCAGGGGAGGAGAGAGGCTGGGGAGAAGGTGGGCAGGGCAGATGGAGGAGCTCACGGGGCTGGGGAGAGCACAGGAGTGCAGAGATGTCAGCCCTGTGGAGTGAGGGGATGCTCTGAAGGCATGGGGACGTCATGAGCCTGGGCCATGTTTGGAGCTGTTGTCCTGTGTGAAATCAGGGGTCCATCCATGAGGGTTGCTTGTGACCCTTGGACTCCGGCCTGTCTGGTGAGGACCTACAGCAGCTACCAGTGACCTCTCTGCGAGGAGTCAGCCTCCAGGAGCTGGGGGAGAGTTGAACTTGGGTTGGAGGGTCAACCAGGAAAGACCAAAAGATGTGGGGGCCAGGCGGAGGAAACCTCTGAGAACTGACTGGCCTCCACAACCACTGGCCACTGCCAAGGGGCTGGTAGCCCAGATGTCTGACAGTGGGGAAGCACCAGGTCAGGCTCTGGTCTGCAGTATGGACAGACCCCGGGGTGGGGTGGGGAGAGGCTGACAGAATCTCCCTGGGGGAGGACACGGCCCGAGAGGAAAGTAGCCCTTCCCCAAGACTGGTGAGGGAGACCTGCCTAGACCCTGGTGAGAATGCTCAGTGGGCAGACCCAGGGGCACCCACCATGGCCTTCACCCTCACCATGACCTCTGCCCCCAGCAAAGCTGACGGGCATGAATGAGATCACAGAGAAGCTCACGCTGCCAGACACCTGTCGGAGTGACCACGTTGTGGTGCAGAAAGTGACAGCCACAGCCAACCTGGGTCGTGTCCCTTGCGGGACATCTGACGAATACAGGTACTGACTGCCAGCAAGGGGAACAAGATGGACTCTTGGGCCTGATTGGAATGAGGGGCCCCGGGCCCCAGTGTTGAGCCCATTCCTCCACCCCTACCCCAGGTTTGCAGGGAGGACGCTGACCAGTGGGAGCCTGGTCCTGCTGACTCTGGACGCCCGGCCCACTGGAGCTGCCCAGCTGACGGTCAACAGCGAGAAGATGGTGATCGGCACCATGCTGGCGAAGGACGTGGTGCAGGCCCTGACCCAGTGGTACCAAGGGCTGCGACCTGTGTGACCCCTTCTTTCCCTCCCTCGTGACATGTAGGCTATTAGCCTCCCTCTCTCTCTCTCCTCATTCCATACAGCATCCAGGGGGGTCCTCTTTCTCTCTGGTCATTACCAGGCTCCCTTCTGGTCCCCCTCCCCAAGGGTTCCTTAGTGATCTGTACAGAGGGATTCCATTCAGCCCTCCCAGCTTGGTGTAGCTATTTATGTGGCAAAAGCTCAATAAAATATCTTCTCCCTAGAGGCTGGCTCACCTTCCCTTTCTTCTGGGTTCTACCTAAGGGGATTGACTGGGGAGCCAGCTCCCAAGATTGACAGTATTTGACCCTTGTGAATGACCGCTACTGACCTTTTAGGTTGAAGCCCCAAGATGACCGTGTCTTCAAGTCTCCACGCGTCTCTATGAAAGAGACACCTGATTAGGATGGGGAGGCCAAGCTGGAGGAACTCCTTGGTCCTCTACAAGCCTCAGCAAAGATTCCTCTTCAACATCTGGCCATCCCTTTTGGTTCCTCTCATGGGCCTTGGAGAAGGAGAACTCATAATGTGGGGAATTCCTAAACATAGGTGCAAGGTTCAAAATATGTCAACTGCATGTTGATGGGCCTAGAGCCCCCGCTTTGCTGGGGAGATGACCCAAGGGGCCGTCCTGGAGAGGGAAGAACAGTAGATGTAGAACAGTGCTTCATGAGGTGGCCTGGGGGTCTTGTTAACGTGCAGATTCAGATCTGTGGCTCTGGAGTGGGGCCTGAGAGTCTGCCTTTCTGAGATCCCAGCAACCGTGGCTGCTGCTCCGCACACACACACTAGAGGAATGAGGTATAGAGCCTCCACCCTGGGACAAGCCTTCCAGGGGTGGCTGTGGGGGTCAGGGCCCTTTCCTGGTGAGGAAAGAGCCTGAGCAGGCAGTGGTTCCTAAATGGATAGAAGGGGTTCCATAAGCATGTGTTCTGCCAAAAACAAATAGAAAGCTTGTAATCAAATAAGTTTAGGAATCACAGATTGAAACACAGTAAGGTAATTTCCCACAGGCCTTCTCAGAGCCTTTACTATGCTAATGTGCGTTGTGAGCCCATTTGCTCTTGACCTCGGAATGCATTTGTCCCAGGACCCTTTGATGGACTGTGTTACAGGAGAAACACTCCGGTGACAGTTGGAGATGTAGGACCTCAGCCCTGATCCTCCATAACCAAGACTTCAGTCATTTGACCACCCCATCCCCAGCCCTGTCAGGGAAGAGGCCCTGAGCAGGTCTGTTTAGGGACAGACAGGGTGGAGCCGGTGTGGCCCTCTTCTCAGGGAAGAACAAAGGTGGTGTCAGCCCTGCCCCTGCCTCCTGGGACTTGCCAGGCTCTATGGCACCAGAGGGCAGCTGGGGCTGCTACCTGTGTGAGAGCCTTGGGGCCCCAGAGTCCCCCTGAGATCACGGTTTTTGTCACTGCAGGTTCTGAGAGGGGACTGATCCACCATTCAAGGGTCACTCAAATGGTGGACTGGTTCTTGCTGTGTCTCTAAATCAGCACTGCTCGCAACAGGAGAAAGAATGTGGGGGCAATTTTCTAAGAAATCAGAACAAGGACCGTCTGAGAATTCCTTACCAACCTGGACTTTGCAGTGCAGGCCTCCTGAGTGGGTTCTGTAGGAACCAGAGGCACAGAAGGCATGTCGTCTGCCATCCCCTACGGAGTCCACAGCCCAGGTTCCCAGAACCTTGTGGTAAAGGAACCTGGGTCTCCAGCCCCTAAGTGAGAGCCCAGAGCCCAGGAACCTCAGTCATAGCCCTGTGCTGGTTCCTCTGGAGCAAGTCCCAGGCTGCGGGGTTAGCAGCAGCAACCCTTCTGGAGAAGATGGTTCTCGAGCGTGAGATGGCCTCAGGAGAGGCAGGAGAGCTGGGCGTGAGCAGGGAGAATCTGGGTCTGCAGCTGGTGAGGAGGAGGAGCCCCACTGGGAAGGCTGGTACTGAGGAAGTGGGCAGAAGCAGCAGTCTTCAACCCCTCAAGGAAAGCAAAAGGGCTCCATTCTGTTCTAGGGGATGGTCTGCAGGGAGCAAATGTCGGTCAGAGGGGAAGGGCGTTGCTCTGCCCTGCCCTCAGCCCAACCTGTGTCTTCTAAAACCCCTAGGTCAATGGCCGAACCTCCCATGGCCCTGCCACGTGGGCATCCCTGAGTGAGTGTCGGCAGGGATGAGCCTCCCTGGTGGACACAGATCAGACATACAGGACCTGGAAGGGGTGCCCTTCTCCCCAGCATATTCTTCTTTCCAATCACTGTCATGTCCTGGATCATGTCACTGATTCAAGTCTGCCACTGTGGCCACAGGCTTCCTGGATCTCACGTATCCCGTGACAGCACCGAGGGGCAGCCAGAGAGCTGGGCCCAGTACTAAGGGGTTCACATGGGGCCCAGGACGACAGAGAAACCTAGGAAGGGCTTTATTGGAGCTCAGGGAGGACTGGGGTGGGAGCGGAAATGGACAGAAGCCCAGGGATTGGCACCGAGGCAGAAGGTGCCCCTGGTGGGGGTCCGGTAGAGCATTAGTGAGGACCAGAAGGTCTGAATGTGGTCTGAGCCAGACCACAGGCCTTGACAGGACAATGAACTCCGTGAGGGGTTGAGAATGCGAAGCCAGTCCAGAATGGCTTCAAAGCAGTGTCCTGGCAAATGGGTACAAGGAATGGGTGTGGTTCCTGGCCAGGCGGCTGTAGCTGGCTCGCCACGATGTCTGGGGGAGAGATCCATCTAGGGACCCTAAGGAAGTGTCTGCAACAAGGATCCCAGAGTGAGGAGGGCAGTGCTAGTTGTGCCCAGGTCCGAACTTACCCCACCCCAGCCCCTAGGCTAATTCAGCACCTTTTCCTGGGCATCTTGAGAGTCACCTCTTTGGCAGAGTCTTCACATCAAAGGGAGGGGATATTGGGTCTGCAACTCACTGTGCCAAGATTTCCCCTGGCTTTACTGGGCAAAGGAGACTTCTGACCCACCCCCCGCCCCCAAGGCCTGGCTCCTGGATAGCCAGGGTCCTCACTACTAGTTTCCTTTTTGAAAAACTCATTTGGCTGAGTCAGGTCCTAGTTGTGGCACATGGGATCTTCTGTTGCCGCACGCAGGCTCACTAGATGCCACTTGGCTTCTCTAGTTGTGGCTCATGCATGGGTTTAGTTGCTCCGTGGCATGTTGGAGTGTTGGTTCCCCGACCAGGAATCGAACCCGTGTCCCCTGCATTGCAAGGCGGATTCTTTACCACTGGACCACCAGGGAAGTCCCCCTCACCATCAGTTTCTTCTCCGCCTCCCAGCCACATTCAGGTCCCTCTCTGTCGCTCCCATTTCTCCTGTGGCTACACATGAAGCAGGGAGGGGGCGGGGAAAGGCCCACCTCAGGTACCTCCTTCCTTGCCAAGCATCTGAGCAGCCCGCAAGTGCTTGGCACTGTGGTGGCAAAGAGGTTGTGGGCTGATAGCCAAGCAGGACTGGGGTGTGAATCATGGAGGGACTGCTCAGCCCAGTAGGTCCTGTCTCATGCCACCAGCCTGCAACTGGCTGCAGAGCCTGCTGGACTGGGAGAGCCCCAGCTCAGGGGTGGGCCAGGAGAGCTGCTGCGGGAGGGTGTGCACGGACCGGCATCCTCAAGGAGATGAGCTGGTCTTCCTTCTTCCATGGCCCACTCAGTGTTGTCTCCCAGGGCCAAGAGAAGGATGGTGAGCCAGTGCCTGGAAGGGTGGGGCTCAGGACAGGGGTTTGAAATGTGCACCTTCCTGGATCTTCTACCTGATGGTGCTGCCTTGAACCTGTTTCTCTACCCCATTGTCTCCCCTCTCCCCTCATCCCACTAACCTGTCTACTAAGAAAGAGCACTTGGGGCCTGCAATTATTAATTCTGACCACTGGGAACCCCACCCTGATGGCCCCATGACTACCGAGGATGCTTGGGGGTCTCTGGGCCTCGGCACGGTGTGGAGGAAGGTGAGCAACTCTGGGGGTTACTTACCTGAATGGCACCTTCACCCTGAATGTCACTTCTTATCTGCTGCCAAGGACTCCCTAACTTTAGTCCCTTTTCAGATCTGCCCATGAGTCCCCCTGAGTGGTACTTCCCAGTGGTACCTGGAGAATAAAGGTTGCTAACAGCTCAGCAAAATGCTTCTGTCTGGGATCTTCCCAGGCACGTGTCCCTGTCTTTGGGACTATGTTAAAAAAAAAAAGAAAACCAACTTTATTCGTAGACTGAATAACCCGTGTAATTAGTATTCAGATCAAGAAACAGATAGCAGCGTTGATATTTCAGTCAGAGATCAATCACAGAGCTCTGAAACGATTCTACCCCAGTCTGCAAATGGCAGCGGGGTCCCAGAAGGCCAGCACAGACTTGTGTCCGGTAATGCCAACACGGCACCATATGCCACTCTCTGGGGTCCCTGTGGCAGGGGACGAGGTGTGTGGAAATAAGTGGAGGTTGTCTTGTTTTGGCTGAGGGAGAATGTGAGGAAACAGTTCTGAGGAAGGAGGAACTCGTGGGCAAGGTGACCTTGATGGAGGTCTTGATGTGCCAGGACCCCAGCATTTGCACCTGCAGAGGGCAGGCAGGGAGATGGTGAGGCACGGTCCTTCTCACTCGGACCAAGGCCAGATGGAGACCCTGCGCTCCAGGAAATCCCTCAACTTCAGTCTCCTCAGCTATAAAACGAAGGCGAGGGCCCCTCAGGTTCCTGTCTCTCCTTTCGCTGAGACCCTAGGCATCCCCTTACCCCTTTAAAAGCATCTCAGGACAAGCAGCGCTCTCCTTCCACTGTGACCAACAAGTGAGCCAACCTCTGGTGATCTCTGCTTCCTGGCATTTGCTCCCTGGAGTCATCCCCTCCTGCATCTCATCACGGTTGGTGTGTGTAAACAACAGAATACTGTAGAAGCGAGAGTCTGTTATTTTGGAGATGAGCTTATGACACTCCCCTCACCTCCATCTTAGCAGCCCCCTGGAGCAGTCCCTGTAAGGAGGAACCGAGGGAGTCTGGGGTGGGTGGAGTTGGGAGACAGATCCGGCTCAGGCAAAGCTTCAAATGACTGCAGTTCTGGCTGAGAGCTTGACTGCAACCTCAGGAGACAGCCTGAGCCAGAAACACCCAGCTAAGTCGGTCCTGGATTCCTGACTCTCAGAAATTGTGTGAGAATGAGTATTTGTTTTTCTAACCAGCCTCACTTCTGGGTAACTTAACAGCGTGCATGAATACAATCCAGCTCTCGACCCAGGTCCTAGGGTTTTGGAAATGTCCTCAGAGCGAGCCTGGGCTCCCAGCTCTGGCCTTTGGAGCAAATTTCTGCCACGTTCAGTGTCAGTGGTGTGCTGAGGCCGGCTTGGGAGCATCTGCTGGTATCACACTGGCAGTTTGAAATCAGCCACTATCCAGGTGGGGATAGTGGTATAGAACCCGCTTGCCAATGCAGGAGACATAATGAGACACAGGTTCAATCCCTGGGTTGGGAAGATACTCTAAAGAAGGGTGGGACAATCCACTGCGGTATTTTGGCCTAGAGAACCCTTTGGACAGAGGAGCCTGGCAGGCTACAGTTTATGGTGGTTGCAAAGAGACGGACATGACTGAAGTGACTTACCTGCATGCATGGTCTTTATGCCACAGAAATTGGTGAATACTGCAAGTCACTCCCCTCCCTGTGGTCAACTGTCAACACTTACCAGCACACCTCTGCCCTGAACTGTCCCCATCCCTGTATCTCCTTAAGCAATTATATTTCAAGTTTAAAGAGTAAAATAACCACCTGTGTCTGCTTACCCAGTTTAAGAACTAAAGCACTCATCAGTTCAGCAGATACCCACTGGACCTCGTCTCACAAGCGCTTCCCTCCCCACCTGGAATAAATCACTGTTCTGAATGTTATTATATCAAGGCCATGCATTTTGGGGTACTTTTACTACATACAGATGTATTCCTAAACAATATATTGTACTTTGTGATTGTAATGTGCTGCCTGTTTAGAAATTTTATATAAACAGCATCGTAGAGTATGTATTCTTCTACATTCTGCTTTTTTGCATTCAATGTTGTGTCTGAGTCATCCATGTTGATACGGTCAGCTTTATTTTGTTTACTTTTACTTATATACAGTATTCCATTGTGTATGTGTGTGCATGCTCAGTTGTTGGATGACAGACGTCTGATTCTTTGCGACCCCACGGAGTGTATGCCGCCAGGCTCCTCTGTCCATGGAATTTTCCAAGTTGAGTACTGGAGTGGCTTGCCATTTTGTATGACTAGACCACAGTTTATCAATCCATTCTCCTGTCGATAGGTATGTAAGGTATTTATTTTTGCAACTTTGAATAACACCTATCGGAATTTTTAACCTCAACTCCTGCCTCTTTCACATGTGGGCAAGTTTCTCTAACATGTTACCCCAGGAGTGGGATTCCTGGTGTAGCGCAACACACCTGCAACTTAACATTGCCAAATTGCTTTCCAGGGCAGCTGTACTTCACATCAAGAATATTCATGGTATCCTCGTTCATCATAGTCCAAGTCACATTGCCAATCATCAGGAGAATGGAGAAGCAAATATGGTATATCAATACAATGGAATACCACTTAGCAATAAAAGGGACTTAACTACTGCTACCTGCATCAACATGGATGAATCTTGTTGAATGAAAGAAGCTAACAGTTTAGATGAAGTCCTAAAACAGGCAGAATGAATCTGTGAGAAAAGTGACTAGAGGATTAGTTATCTCAAGGAGACGGGGATGACGTGGAAAGGGGCATGATGGAACCCTGTGGGGTTCTGGAAGGAGTCCATGCCTTGGTGTGGGTAGTGGTTACCTGGGTGTATATGTAGGAAAAAAGCATCAAACTGGATACCAAAGACTGTGTACTCTGTGCACTCTGTGTGTGGGTTAGCCCTCGATTTGAAAAATGTAGAAAATAAAACCCACAACCAAAGTGGCTGAACCAGTTTACACCCTGACTGGCAGTGAATTTGCCGCTGGGAGAGTGAGCCTCTTCATTGCACCTGTCTGGGGAGTGTGGAATGGTATCCTTCTGTGTTCATTGCATTTCCTTGATTGTGGGTGAGTGTAGGCATCTTGAGATAGGTTTGTTGGACGTTTGCGCTTCCACTCCTGTCAATGGCCCATTCCCATCTTTTGTCTATTTGCCTCACTGTAGAAGTTCCTACATATTTTGGAAACTAGTCCTTTGTAGATGATATATTGCGAATACCTTTCTCCAGTGTATGACTTTTCAAGTTTTAAACTTGATAACCCAAAGGTTTTAATTCCAATGTGGTCAAAGTTATCAATTTTCCTTTATACCCTGTGCTTGTTCCACATTCACAAATTTTGTCTGTAGTCCAGTGTAATAAAAATATTTTCCTAATATTGTTTTCTAAAAAAATTTCCTGGCGACTGAACAACAAAAAATTTCCAGGTAATACTGTATACTTTTGCATTTTTAGCCCAATTAAAATTTCCATTTGTGTATGATGAAAGCTGGGGCTGATCTAGTTTCTTTTATTCCACTTAAAAGGGCACGAAAAAAAAACTCAAAAAAACAAAGTGGTTTCTTTTGCACAGAGCTTGGCAAAAGCTGAGTAGACACTATATGCTTACTTTACCTTGTGGTCTCAAATTCCTAAAGGAATCTCCCTTCTGATCTTTTCCAGCCAGGAAAGTTATTTTCTCCCTGCAGTCTCTTTTCTTCTTTTAGCTCTCTGCCTGCTGTGGAGGCACCAAACACCTGAGCATATAAAAGAATACAGGTTCCCTCCTGGTGCACGCATTTAAAACTTAGTCCAGCCAATTACAGTTACACTCAAAACCTGTGTTATAAATCTGGGGCTTGACTGCAGAGATGGTGCCAGGCATAGCTGGGCTCAAAGGCTATTTGTTGACTGGGAGAATGGATAATGCTGCCTGTTTGTTCCTGCTACTTCAGTGACCAGCTGCGGGGACTTGACCAAGTCATGTAATACCTCCACCTCTGCCTCTTTCTGCACCCGACCCTGTGTACTGTAGGCATCTAGTCAGGGGTACTGTTCTTCCTGTATAACCTGCAAGCCTGGCCAAGTCAGGGCAGGCAGCCAAGACTCACCAAATGCATGACTGTATGTGCATGCACCCACCCCTCCTTCAGTGCCTGCATTGAGCTTTGGGGTCAGTCAGAAGGTAGTACACATGTAAGGGTGCTGGACATTTTGTTCTTATCTGGTTAAAGCTTTAGGCTCTGAAGCCAGAAGACTGCCTGGGTGTGAGTCCTCACTTTTCTACTTCTAACTGGGAGTCCTTGAGCTAGTTACTTCTCTGAGCTTCAGTTTCCTTGTCTGCAAATGGATTAAATGGGTTAACGCAGGTGAAACACTTGGAACTGTGCCAAGCACAGGTCACGTACTCAGTCAAGTACAAGGTCAACTATATTCTCATTATTACTGCAACAGAAAGTTTCAAGAAGAGGGATTTTATGCAGCAGAAATTTCTGTTCCAAGACACCTGAAGGATGCCTTCCTTTTCTTAACAGCTGGGAGTTTTAAATATGAAAGAGCTCCCAGGTACTGTTGCCTTGGGCACTATTCCAGTTTCCGGTTCTTCTCTTGCTCAGGTTTGGGTCAGGGAAGAGAAAGCCTGAGCTGCATGAGGCCCCTGGACAGGCTGGGCTTGATTCTTTGAATTAATGACCAAATTTAAAATTAGGAAGATTGCACATAAAAAAAAAAAAACCCCAAAACACAAAAACTGCTTTTCCAGCTTGTCTTGAAAGATCTGGCTGGGCTGAGATGTCATTCCTGCACAGCATCCATCAGCTAATCCTCTTTAGATGTAACTGGGGCCTTCATGGGGCTGCCATACACCCCCAGTTGGCTCCTGTGCTGTAGGCATCTGGGTGTGGCACTCCCCGAGAGGACAAGCAAGATGCATCACCTCGGATGCGTTTCTCTACGCTGTTTGTGGGCCAGGGTGGGATTTGTGGGTGGGTTGCTCATAGAGAAGGAAGAGCTCCAGATAGGGCTGGTGTGGGAGGGTTCCAGGGAAACTAAACCAGGAGGCAGGGAATTCTTGGGCAGCTGAGATGGGGCATCTTCAGGAGGGAGTGGGAAACGCTCAAGCAGCCCCTCTGCAGGGGAAGAGAGAGTGGAGCAGTTTATGGCTAGGGGGTACCAGGGTCCCCTCTTGCCCTTCCCTGCCGCCATCACCTCTCTGCCCAGAACCTCAGCAACCCATGGGAGCTCCTGCACGGGGACATTCTACGGATGGAGACTGGCCAGCTCTCACTCTGAGTCCTCCTGTGGACTTCCTGCTCCAGCGTCTGTTCCTACCCTTTCTCCCATTTATCCTCCTGCCACCAAAACCTAGACCTTGACTCCCTCCCCTCATCCATTAGATCCAGGCCAGCCTCATCAGCCTGCCAGGAAGGCAGCAGACCTATCTCCCCAACTGCCAGGAGGAAACTTAAGCAGAGTAAGTGCTTTACAAAATAGTATGATGGTGATGCTGAGGTAATACGCGTGGAACACTTAGGCTCAACAAACGCCCCGTTCCTTTTCCCCCTACCATAGCCCTTTATTTCTCCCCTTTTACTGTCAAACCTCTACGAAGTCTGCAGTGACATCTTAAAAGAGATCTGATGCTATCATTCTCCTGTTCACCATTTTTAATAGTTCCCAGATGTCTGCAAAATAAAGGCCCTTCAAGAACTGGGCCCAGGCTTGCCTCCTGCGGTATCAGCACGCATTATCCTCTGCCCTGGTCAGAAGGAGCCTCTCTGTTCTGCACTCTTTCTCAGCCTTCGCCTGCCCTTCCGCCTGGAAAGACACCTCCGTTTCCGCACCTGCCCCGGGTTCCAGCTGGTGTTCCGTTCCTGCCCCAAAGACGCCCTCCCTGACCACAGTCTGACCCTCCGCCGGGTCCCTCCTCCGCTCTCCAGGAAGTTTTCCTTTCGAAGTCTGGAAAGAGCGTCGGAAGCGGCTTCCCGGGGAACTACAGTCCAAAAGGGGATCCCTGATGTCCTTGGAACTTTCCGGAATCCCCTGACGCCCGCGCACTCCACCCCCGGTCCAGCACACGAAGCAGCCGGTCTAGGTGAGCGGGCCTGCTGGAACACGGGAGTAGGGTTGGACAGGGGCGCGTCGCGCAGGCTCTATCCAAGGAGGGGTTCTTTGGCAGAAAAGGAGCATGGACACCGTAAAGACGACTTTATTGACAAAGCGCGTTGCCGCCCCGTCGCAGGGGCTTGTAAATGGAGCTCTGTAAGGGATGAACTGAGGCCCTAAGAGGTAAGGGACGTGATCAGGGTCACTAGGTGAGTGGCATGCTCCGCGTGGACCCCTGGACTCCTGGGGCGGGGTGCATGGTGCGGGGTACCTGGTGCGGGGTACCTGGTGCGGGGGGCCGAGCGCGCCCCCAACTGGGCGCCTGGCTCTGGGTGGGCGGCTGAGCCCTCGGCCCGGCATGCTGGAAGGGGCGGGGCCCCGGGCGGGGCCGACACAGGTGCTTCGCATCCGGCCGTGGGGGGGGGGGGGGGGAGCGGCTCGGCGGGGCTTTATAAGCGGCCGCGAGTGCGGCGCTGTGAGCGGCTCGCTGCAAAAATAGTGCCCACGTGTCTGCGCGTCCCTCGCCGAGCCGGTCAGCCGCCCGCCGGCCGGTCCGTCCGTCCCGCAGGGCCACACCATCCCCATGGCGTTCCCACTGGTAAGAGCTGCCCGCCGCCCGCCAGGGCGGGGCTGGGCGGGGCCGCGGTCAGGGCCGCGGTAGCTAACGGTCCGCGCGCAGCCTCGGCCGGTACCGCGGCCCCCTCCTCCCCCGCCCCCACCCGTGCGCGCGAGTCCCGGGCGGGGCGCGGGTCACGTGCCTGCGGGCGTGGGGCCTCGTGGAGGGGTGTGTGGCGAAGGAGGGGTAGGGAGCCTCCTCGTGACTCAGGGCCTTTGGGCTTAAAGGCGCCGCGGCCCTCCGGGGGCGGCCGGTGAGGCCTCCGAGCTGCGCTGCAGACTCCCGTCGGCCTCGAGTGTATGTCCAGACGGGAGCTGACCGGACGGAAGGGCGCCTCCGCGCCCGGAACTTTTCCTTCTCCCTCAGCCGTCGCACGTGAGAGCCGAAGCCACCGGCGCCGGGAGCTCACCTGCCTCGTCACGTCCCACGCGAGCCTCGTTCGTACCCAGTGGGCAGCGTGGGAGGGCGGGGCGAGGCTGCAGGCGGCATAGGCCCTCGCGCTGGGCCTCGGGTCTCGGGAGACCGCCACGACGGCAGTGGGCGCGGCTCCTTTAAGGCGGAGGGATTAGGCCCCTCGTGCCTTCTGCACACGCTTTCTTGGCCCAGGAGGTCACGTGGCTTCACACGTTCGGCTGGGGCTAGAATACTGTATGGGGCAGGGTTGGCTAGGTGGGGTCCAGCACCAGTGGGTGGGTCGACCTGCACGTGCAGGGCGGCTTGGAGCTGGGGAGCCGCGCAGGTGAGTTGGGTCCTGGAGGCATAGGCATGGGTCTTGCAGGATATGGAGGCGCCCCAGGCGTGGAGCCAGGCTAGGCCGCGCCAGCCTCGTTTTTCCTAACCCGGGCTCTCTAGGTAGCGGAGAGAAGCGTGCAAGTGACCTTGGCCTTGTCATTCTCCCCTCAGCCCTGGACCGGACCAGGTGTCCAGACTCGCGTCGGGGGCTTGGCGCGGGGCCCCGGCTCTGGTCCCGGGTTTGCCTGAGGGGATATCCGGGTTGCTTGGCCTGGCCAGTCAGGGGTTAGGAAGGCCTGTGCCTGCCTGGAATCCCGGGGGGAGTGGGGACGCAGACCCAGGAAAGTTTGCTCCCCGTGGGTTGTACCACGTGGCCTCATTCTCTGGCTTTTTCCTCGTGTGGGTGGTGTTTACGGTCAAGGCGACCCTGACTTTCTTGCATCATCGCCCAAGGGTCCAGGCCAGGGTCCTTGTAAGTGGCTCAGTGCCACCCCGGGGACCTAGAAAGCCTGAGCCGACCGTGGGGCTCAGGAGCAGGTCCTGGCGTGCATGGGTTAGTTTTGGGTGGCACTCGGCTCCCTGCAGGCCTTGCCCCCCTTTGCATGGTGTTGCCCTCGGGAGGCGGTGGGAAGCACGAGGACTTGGGACAGCAGCGCTCAGAGCCCCGGGGTGAGGGTGGGGGGCGGGGACGCGGAAAGCCTGACACCCTCCCCCAGCCGCCCCGCAGGCCGGGCTGGGCTGCGCTTAGCGCTGCGTTTTGCTGGCAGCTGCCTCCCTTGGTCTCCCTGGCTACCGATCAGCCGCCTCGCTCTCTTGCTGGCACCTGAGTACGCGGCTGGCCAGCGTCATGTGCTGGCAAAGGGTGAGTGAGTCGGAGCTGGAAGCCCCAGGTGCACCGCCCACCTCGGGTCTGCCCCCCCAGGTGACAGCGCTGACATGTGCTAGCTGGCCTCGAGTGTCTCCTGAGGAGGGTGTGCACCCTTACGCTGAGGTTGTGATTGAGCCTAGGGACAACGCTAGGCTAAAAACAAAAATACATCCAAACAAGCGGAAGGAAACCTTGGAAACCTCGGGCTGGCGGTGGTTTCCCTGGTTGGTTGGTTTTGCTCGTAGGTGGAGGAGGAGTGGAAGGCAGTTCTGCTTCTGCAGCTCCGCGGAGCTCTGGGTTGTCGGCTTCCACCCCCCCCCCCCACTCCCCCCCCCCACCTCCCCCCGGGACAGGAGAGTTCAGGGCCAATCCTCCTCTGGAGCTTGCCTGGGACGACACTGTGTTCCCAGAGCCCCTTGCTCTAGAGTTTGGCTCTTGCCACGGTGATGTAATCTAAGCTTGAGCAGTGGTCTGGCCGCAGTACATGCTCAGTGTGTTAGAAGCAGGATGTGAAGCTGACTGCCCCGTAAGTCACTCTTTGTATTAAGGGTGTGGAAATACTTGCTTTCCCTTCTCCCATGGGTGGCCTTAGAAACATCTCTCTGGCCAGGCTCCCCTTTGGGAAAGGGGAGCTGTGCCAGCCTGTGCAGCAGGCAGGAGGTTAGAGAGTTGGTGCGTGTGCTGAGGGATCGTGGAAACACAGAGCAGCGTGGATTGGGCCTTTCGGCAGTCGATGAAGGCAGGGTTCTATGGTCTCGTCTTTGCTGTGATAATGCTCTCCAGTGTCTGTGAGGCAGGAGGTGGAGGAAGGTGATCACAGCAGTAAGATTCCAGGCTAATGATAATAGCTATCTTCGTAAGTGTTTTCATGGGGTCACCCAAACTATATATTTTGTTTTTAATCATTAAAATGGGCTACAGACCCAAACCCCTACAGGGGCTTGAGGTAACAGATGAGTATAGGGAAAGAAAGAAGAGCAGTGCCCCCTGAACTACAGAGTTTGCTTAAAGGAGAGCCAGTAGCTGGTTGTTGGCTATGCAGAAATGTGGGGCCAGAGTTCATGGATCTTTTGTTTTTTTCTAGCTAAGCTGCCAGCCTCTTAATTCATAAATGTAACAATTAAAAAATTGAAAACATTGTTATGAATCAAAGTCTCTGAAGGCTGTATTCAACCTGAGAGCTAGTTTGGGATCTTTGTCTCAAAAGGCCTCTTTTAGATTTCTCCCTCCCCATTTTGCAGCTGATGAAACAGCCTTAGAAATCAAATCACAAGGCCACCAAGTGATAAAACTGGTTGTGTGAACCTAGGTCTTTCTGGTGCGGTAGCTCAGCCTATGAGACTGTGTGTATTCTACTATGTTAGAGGGGTCAAGAGGGTTACTGGTAGTATATATTGTACAGAAAAGGTAGTGGTCTATGGGCTGGTCTCACTCATAGGCAAGAGTGAACTTTAACTGCATTGGAGGGAATCTGGGTTGCTGCGGAAGTCAGTGTGGGTCTTCCGAGCATTAGTGCTGTGGTGCTGATGTCAGGAGGAATGTGCTGTGTCTATCATTCCATGATATGTGTCAGAGCAGTTTAGTCGATTCTGAGAGAGCCAGAGGTCTGAAGTCAGGCTCCTCCCACTGTGGGGGTGACCTTCCTAGCCCTCTGCACAAAAGATTGTCCTCTTTCAGGACAGTTAAATTTCAACCACCTTTTTCCTTCTGAGAAAAGGTGTATGTGAAATCATTTGATTGTTGTAGACCTATAAAAGTAGAATGGAGCTTATTAAATCTTAGCTTTTCTCTCTTAGCTAAAATTCCTGTAATCCTTTCTCTTAGATTCCCAGGAAGAGTTAATAAGGATTTTAGCAGTGCATGGTAAAATCTGGACTAAGCTCCTAGGACATAAAAAGAGCTGTTGTACCAGAAATGAGGGGCTGGGGTTTCCTTCTGGACAACAGTTAGAATCCTAGCAGTGTGTAAGCCACACTAGCAGATGTAAAAAGATATATGCCTTTATTTCTGTATCTTATTCCCGAAGGATTTAAACATAAAGAAGTAAAGACTGTGTTCAGAGACTTGCCAAAGGGAATTTTTTCCATGAGAATGCAGACTCAAATACAAACCAGATAACCTTTTTCTTTTTAACCTGTGATCTGGGAAGTTTTGGGGAAGATGAAAACTTGAAAGTGTTACCTGTCCCCTCCTGCTTCTTCAATTACTTTTACATTCCACCCAGCCATGAATTCACTCTTGTGAATCTGGTGGTGGAGGGGAAGGGTAAGATGACTGGAGTAGGTCTGCACTGGAATTTTAGTGTTTATTTGCTAGATAATAACTGTGCAGAGTTTCTTATTCATTGTTTTCAGCTAAATGACTGTTTCCTAAAATTGTTACGTGTTTGTTTAAAGGGCAGGTTAATTAGTGGGTAGTATTTCTGCCTTTAAAGTTTGGAATAGAGATACTTAACAAACCCAGATATTTACATTTAGGCTGCTGTCTTCAGTAGCTAGTGGTTGGAGGCAGTAAGAGAATCGTGAGATGAAATAGCAAGGTATTTTCTCTGCTGTGGAGGAGCTGTGCCAATCCCATCCTGTTCTGCAAATCTGCTTTCCCTGGGCAGTAGTATCTAAGCTGTATGGACTCTGGGAAGAGCTTGCCAGAAAGCCCTGGGGTAGGGGATGCGGGATAGAAAAGAGAGTTGGGCTTAGAGGTTGGAGTGGAGGAAGTCACATAAAGAATTTCTGCTCCTCCCTGAATTAAACCAGGAGGCACTGATTGCACTCTTTCAGTATTTGCGTTCTGCTGGCCGCACCTCCTTTGCCCCCCTACACTGCTGCTTTGGGAATGCTGTTTGTTTTCTTTCCTGCCAGTGTTGCAGCCTGATTTTAGTTACACCTGCATGAGAGCTTGTCATCTTCTGTAAGCTCAGATTCCAAATGCTGGAAATTCTTATGTTCAAGATAGGACTGCCAAAATGAGGCATTTTTTCAATTACAGTAAGCTGGCTGAAACAATTGAACTTGAAAGTATATATAATAAACATATTTCATCTTTCTCATAGGGAAATTATATGATTTCCCATAAAAAGCCATTTCCAAGTTTGAGAGTGTTAATTTTACATTGTTGGCATAGTTTTCAGTTTTGTTATTGGGATTTAAAGAAGCTCTTGTGAGGGATTAGTTTGTCTTCTTAATATATTGGTTGGCCAAAAAGTTTGGGTTTTTCTGCAACATCATCTTTTTGGGCAACCCAGTAGAATGCAATTTTAAGTAACGTAGGTGTGGAGGTAATACTCCTGACTATGTAGGGTTGAGCTTTGCTTTCAGTGATGCAGAAGAACGCTTAGGCATGTATAGCGTCTGCATTCTGCTTTAGTTTTCAGTATTCCTGTATGGTTAGCATACCGTTTTTATTTTCAACTACAGTGAATTAACACTCTCTTGTGACTTTTAAGGCATTTTGTGATGACTTTCCTTGAAGTAACTGGAGAATTCCCAGAGGGCAGATCTGAAGATTGATTTGTGTGCTAAAAATGGGTCACAGTTGCATCTAGCTGCTGATTCTGGGAGTAACTGGACTTCACTAGTGCTATTGGTTTCCTTATTCTTGGCCAGCGTAATATGCTGACAACGGTCCCATCCTGACAGGTTTAGCACAGTGTCCTGAAGTCTTCTTTGATGAGGTGTGGAGTACCTCTCCCCTTGTGGAAGCAAAGCAGTTACCTTGAAGGGCAGGTTGGGTTTTTTTTGGTGTCTTTTGACTGAACGCTTAATCTCTTACTGCTTAACACCTGTGCTCTCTGCATTCTGGCTTTGTGCTTCTGGGTCTGACACCATCTGTCTCCTGAGTCTGCCCTTTCTCCTGAGACTTTCTTTTTAAACTGTAATTTTGGAATTGTTTTTAAAGCTCAGGAGGTGTTGGAGACCTGTCTGCCTCCCTGGTGTGACTCTGAGTTGACACCAAGCCTAGATGATAGTGTCTATTTTCACGGACAAGGAGATTTAAGCTGAGAGTGAAAAGGGGTGGTTGCTACAGTGAGGCGATGATAGAGCCAAAGCTGGAACCCAGGTCTCTCTATTTCCAGACAAGTGTTGTTTCTGGAATTCACGCACCTTGTCCTTTGCTATGTAGATCTCTGATTATCTCATCTTACTTACAATTTCCACTTGGTTCCTAAGACTCAATGGCTTCCTTTTCCTAGTTTCTCTTTTTCTGTCTGATCTTTTCTTGTCTTGGCACTTACACCCCCCTCCCCCCCCACGAAGCCCACATTCATTGTGGCTCATTCTACTGCTCATTTCTGTACTCTCTCACGGGGGCCTGTATATTCCTGTAGCACTCTTTATAGTCCTGACTGTTCTCAAGAACCATGGTTCTGATTAGTCTACTGAATAAATGCTTTTGTGAGGCATATTAAATGCAGACGATCTCAAAACAGCCAACTTCTTCCCTTTCTTCTCCTCCTGGGGCTAATCTAATTCTGTCCCCTCCAATTACAAGTGTTTTTTTCCTGACTAGATGCTGGTGTCCTCTTGGGGGAAAGAACTGTGTTTGGGTGTTTTGGATTTTTTTTCCTTTTTTTTTTTAACCCCGAAGGCCCCAGTACAGATGGACACTAGGTAAATAAATACCTATAGCTTTCCTTCAGAAATCTCTCCCCAGCTCCTGTAACAATAAAGCCTTGATGTGACCTAACTCTTGGCCCATGTATCCTTTCATCTGTTCTCCGTTCCCATTGCTGCCTGCCACTAGTTCAGGTATCCCTTGGGTGAATATTTTCAGTCTGCTTTTCCTGCCTTCCTCCTTAGTTAGTTATTCACAGCTACCACTCTTGGTGGAGCTACGCCAATGGCCGTATTGTTCCCCAGACATGGTCCTTGGGTCTGAATGTGTAGCTGTATCTCCCAAGCTGACTGGTGAGCTCTGGATCAGAGGGTCTTTCCTGTATCCTTTCTAACCCCCTGCCCACCCCTCCACGGAGTAACTACTGAGGTGTTACTGATTAAATACCGGAGTTTTAAGACGACATTCAAACTTCCCTTGGCGCTCTGGGCTTGAGGAGGCTGAATTTGTCTCCGCCGGTCAGGCGCTTACACCAGCTCCACCGTCCTGCTGCTGTTCCTGTTCCCGGTGCCCTGCCTGAGTTCCGGAGGTTCTCTTAGTGCTAAAGCTGCTGAATGTTTCAGAGGAAGCTTAGAACAGCCTTCCCCTGCCTTGTAAGAGGCTCCCCACAGCTTCAGAGTTGTTACAGGGCGTTTCCCTGACCTGCTTTTTCCTGTCCTCCTCTCCTGTTTCTCAGGCTGCCTTGTTGCAGAAGGAAGAGGAGATTCGTAGTTTGGGATCCTGATTTGAGTCCTAGTGCCTTGTTAAACACTGGCTTAAGGAAAGATTTTCAGTTTTGCTAAGTGTGTCTTGTAATGAGACTGAGAGAGGCTCCATTCTTGTGATGAACAGAAGAATAGGAAGGCTCTGGGCGACTGGCGTCAGAGGCCCTGTTCTTGCCCTCTCTAGTTGAACTGAGCTTCCTTTACTGTCCCTCTTCTCTGGCTATTGAAGGAGTGTCATCCTCCCTGTTCAAAGAGCAGTTTTGTGTCCTGGTGTCCGTCTTCTCTGATACCTTAGGGACCTCTGGGTCGGTTGTCCCTACCACACGGTTCATCTCTGTCTGTAAACATGGTCCTGTCTCTCTTACATTCAGAGATGTGAGAGCAGTACGTCTTCCTGGCTCAGCAACCTCCTCCAGCAACCAGCCTCACTGGCTTTCCTTAGCTTCCTACAGAGTAACCCTCCTCCAGCCCTGACTACCTCACCCTTCAGTCCTCTCTGAAATTCTTGAGCTCTGACATCCTGTGAAACTTTCTCCTCTCTCACATTCTATTTTGGAACTTTATGTTTGTTTTACCAAGTTCATTGTGCCCTATCGAATCTTATAGATGTTTTCTCGAGCCTTTCAGGATGTTTGCATTCCTTCTGAGATGTTCTTAAAAGATCTTTGAAAAGTGCAGATTTGATCGGCTACTCCATAAGGCAGTGGTTCTCAAGCATTTTCATCTCAGGATTCTTGTACACTTCTTAAAATTTTGAGAGCCTCAAGAGCCTTTGTGCATGTGGATCATATCTGCTAATACTTACCCATTAGAAATTTAAACTGAAAATATTTATCTACTAGTCATTAAAAAATAACAAATCCATTACATATTAACAATTATATTTCCCAAAACAAAAAAAAATGAGAGAAAAGTGAGTATTCGTCTACATTTTTTGCTAATCTCTTTAGTATCTGTTGTAATAGCTGAATTTTGTTGTCTGCCTCTGTATTTAATCTGTTGCCATGTGTCATTTTAGTTGATATGGGAAATTTTGGTCTCACACAAGTATGTAGTTGGAAGAGGAAAAATTTTGGAGGGTTACTTAATTTTTATTGGAATGTGTGTGATGTGTGTGTGTTAATTGCTCAGTCGTGTTGGTACTCTTTGTGATCCCATGGACTGCAGCCCACCAGGCTTCTCTGTCCATGGAATTCTCCAGGCAAGAATAGTGGAGGGGATTGCCATTCCCCTTTCCAGAGGAACTTCCCAACTCAAGGACTGAACCCTAGTCTCTTGCATCACAGGCAGGTTTCTTTACCATTTGAGCTATAAGGAAGTCCTTATTGTTGGGATGTAATTATTTTATAATGTTGTGTTTCTGCTGTACAACGAAGTGAATCAGCTAGATGTATCTCCTCCCTCTTGGACATATATGTGTGTGTACATATATGTTTATATATGATATCCCCTCCCTCTTGGACCTCCCTCCCACCCCACACCCACACCACTCATGTAGGTCATCACAGAGCCCCGAGCTGAGCTCCCTGTTGCTTTCCAGCAGCTTCCCACTAGCCGTCTGTTCTACATGTGGTGGTTTATATGCACCAGTGATACTCTCAATTTGTCCCACCCTCCCCTTCTCCCCTGCCTGTGTCTACATGTCTGTCCTCGTCGTCCGCATCTCTGTTCCTCCTCAGCAAATAGGTGCATCTGTACCATTTTTCTAGATTCCATATATATGTTAGTATACAATATTTGTTTTTCTCTTTCACTTTGTATGACAGATTCTAGATCCATCCATGTCTCTACAAATGACCCAATTTCATTCCTTTTTATGCCCGAGTAATATTCCATTGTAAATATGTACCACATCTTCATTTATCTGTGAGTAGGCATCTAGGTTCCCTGGAGAAGGGAATGGCAATCTACTCCAGTATTCTTGCCTGGAGAATTCCATGGACAGAGGAGCCTGGCAGGCTGTAGTTCATGGGATCGCAAGAGTTGGACACGACTTAGCACTTTTTTTTTTTTTCTATGGTAGTTACATTTTTAGGGTTTTTTTGTAGGGAACATCAGTACTGTTCTCCATAGTGGGTGTATCAGTTTACATTTACCAGTGGTGTAGGAATGTTCCTTTTTTCCACACCTTCTTGAGCATTTGTTATTTGTAGATTTTTTGATGATGGCTATTCTGACCTGTGTGAGGTGATACCTCATTGTAGTTTCGATTTGCATTTCCCTAAAAATTAGTGATGTTGAATATCTTTCCACGTGCGTCTTGGCTGTCTGAATGTCTTATCTGGAGAGATGTTTGTTTAGGTCTTCCGCCCACTTTTTGATTGGGTGCTTTGTTTTAATATTGAGCTGCATGAGCTGCTTGTATTTTGGAGATAAATCTTTGTCAGTTGCTTTGTTTGCAGATATTTTCAAATATTTGCAAATGAGTCTTTCTCCCATTCTGAGGGTTGTCTTTTCATATTGTTTTGTGGTTTCTTTTCTGTGCAGAAGCTTTTAAGTTTAATTAGGTCCCATTTGTTTTGTTTTTATTTTCATTACTCTAGGAGGTGGGTCAAAAAAGATCTCTGCTGAGGTTTTTGTCAAAGAGTGTTTTTCCTGTTGACCTCTAAGCATTTTACAGTGTCTAGCCTTATATTTAGGTCTTTAATCAATTTTGAGTTTATTTTTGTATGGTTGGGGTGTGTTCTAATTTCATTCTTTTACATGTAGCTGTCCAGTTTTCTAAGCACCACTTACTGAAGAGACTGTCTTGTCTTCATTGTGTATTCTTGTCTCCTTGTTGTAGATCAGGTAAGCATAGGTGTGAGGATTTATCTCTGGGCTTTCTATCTTGTACCATTCATCTGTGTTTTTGTGCCAGTACCGTACCATCTTGATTAGTGTAGCTTTGTGGTATATGGTATAGTCAGACATCAGGGTGGCTGATTCTGCCAGCTCTGTTTTTCTTTCTCAAGATTGCTCTGGCTGTTTGAGGTCTTTGTGTTTAACAAGTTGTAAAGTCTTTTATTCTGGGGAAAATGTCATTGGTAGTTTGATAGAGATTGCGTTAAATCTGTATTGCTTCAGTTAGCATAGTCATTTTGATGATAATGATTCTTTCAGTCCCAGAACATGGTATATCTCTTTATCTGTTTCTGTCATTTTTTATTTCTTTCATCAGTGTTTTACTTTTCTGCTTTTAGTAGTTTTTTTAAACTACTTGTTTAAAAAGTAGTTGTAAAAAGAAAGTTTTTTTAACACTAGAAAAAGGTAGCGTTTTTACTACTCTACTTTTCTGAGTAGAGATCTTTGTCTCCTTATGTAGGTTTATTCTTAGATATTTTATTCTTTTTGTTGCAGTAGTAAATGGGATTGTTTTCTTAATTTCTCTTTCTGGTCTTGTGTTGTTAGTGTAGAGGAATGTAAGAGAGGAAATGATCTTTTCATTGATCTCTTGGTTTTTTAGTGGTATATTGTTTAGCCTCCATGTGCTTGTGCTTTTTACATTTTTTTCCCCTGTAATTGATTTTTAATCTCATAGTGTTGTGGTTGGAAAAATGCTTGATACGATTTTAGTTTTCTTAAGTTTCCCAAGACTTGATTTGTGACCCAACATGTGGTCTATCCTGGAGAATGTTCAATGTGCAATTGAGAAAAAAGTGTATTCTGCTGCTTTCAGGTGGAGTGTCTTATAAATATCAGTTAAGACTATGTGGTCTGTTGTGTCATTTAAAGCTTGTGTTTCCTTATTTTCTGTGTGGATTATCTGCTCATTGATATAAGTGAGGTGTTAAAGTCCCCCACTATTACTGTGTTACTGTTGATTTCCCCTTTTATGGTTGTTAGCATTTGCTAGCATTTGCCTTATGTATTGAGATGCTCCTATGTTGAGTGCATGAATATTTGTTATATCTTCTTGAATTGATCCTTTGCTGTTAATGTAGGGACCTTCCTTGTGCCTTGAAGCAGTTTTTAAAGTTTATTAATCTGATATGAATATTGCTATTCCAGCTTTCTTTGGATTTCCATTTGCATGGAATATCTCTTTTTCCACCCCCTCAGTTTAAGTCTGTATGTGTCCCTAGGTCTGAAGTAGGTCTCTTGTAGATAGCATATATACACGTGTTATTTTTGTATCCATTTCGCCAGTCTGTATCTTTTGGTTGGAGCATTTAATTGATTTACATTGAAGGAAATTGTTGACATGTATGTTTCTACTACCATTTTCCAAATTGTTTTGGGATTGTTCCATGGGTCTTTTTTGGAAGAAGAGAAATATTAATAGCCTTTTCAGATAATTATGGTTATTGGTGCCACCAAGTGGTAACTTCTTTGAGGTTAGAGTCATTCTTCAGGGTTCAAGGGACATGGGTTCCAGGACCACTGTGGATACCAAAATGCAGATGCTCTAGTTCCCTACATAAAATGACGTAGTATTTGCCTATAACATACGCAGTCCTGTAAATGTTACGCCAGACCATCTCTAGATTACTTATAATACCCAATACTATGTAAATAATTGTAAATACAATGTAAATGCCAATTAAATAGTTGCCACTGCACAGCAAAATCAGCTTTCACCTTTTGGAACTTTCTGGAATATTTCCCCTGATATTTTTACTCTGTGGTTGGTTGAATCTGCAGATGAGGAACTCAGGTATACAAAGGATTGACTGTAGTTGCAACATGAAGTCTCAAGCCATATGGATGTTCATGCGGTGTTACATCAGAATGCATTGGTCCCTGTTCTGCTTCGGGTGTCTATCTACTCGTGTCTGATTTTGTAACATCATTTGACAAATGTGGGTTCACTGAGTAATGTCGTTATGTTGAGCACTGGTTTATAGCATCACCAGTCTCATCAGAAAAGTCTTCTAAAGTATTGAATAAGGTGTTCAAGTGGTGGCAAATCCAGGGTTTCCAGAATTCTTATTTTTTCTCCAAGGCTCTAGTTTTATCATTAGCAACAGATAGTGACAGTTACTTATCTTTTGAGGCTACAGGCTTACGCTGTTTTCAAGATATATAATGTTTGCTAAATACCCAAAGTTGATAACCATACCGTGTCAGTTGTATTTTCAAGTACAAAAAATGTTTCATGGAAAGAAAAAAGGCATTCTGTTTTAAGAAAATTTATTTTTGGTTGCACTGGGTCTTCATCACTGAGCGTGGACTTTTCACTAGTTGTAGTGAGCTGTGGCTACTCTGTTGCTGTGTGTGGACTTCTCATTGTGGTGACTTCTCATTGCAGAGCACAGGCTCTAGGCATGCAGGCTTCAGTAGTTAGTTGCAGCATGCAGGCTCAATAGTTGTGGCTCGTGGGCTCAGAAGTTATAGCACATGGGCTTAGTTGCTCCATGACATGTGGAATCTTCCAGACCAGGGATCAAACCTGTCTTTTGCATTAGCAGGTAGATTTTTACCCACTCTACCACCAGGGAAATCATGAGGCTAATTCTTCTTGAAACTCAATCACGAACACTTTTTCTTGCAACCGTGATTATACTTCAGTATCAATCAGGGACCTTATACTCGTCCATTTGTCTCATAGCTGTTAGGACATGTCCTCAAGGGTTGCAATTTAATAAAACTTCTCCTGTTTATCCAAGGAAATTTGTTAATAAATCTGGCTTTTTCTGAGAATTCATAGCATAAAGAATATAGTAACTGCTGCTACAGTTGGTTGGCATTGCCTTGATTCCTGCTAAGGTGCCGGTTTTATCTACTCCTGTTGCTTTTGTACCGTCACTGAAAATGTCAAAAAGAAGCTGATATCTTGGAATTACAAGAAGTTTTTCTGATTTGGTGAACCTCAGAAAGAATGGGTCCATAGACCTTACTTTGAGGACTGCTGCCACACAATAAGGTCAGGCTCCTTAGTTAGCATACAGAGTCCATGATGGTGTGACTTCAGTTTAGTGGCCAAGTTTGAGCCCTGGTCTACAACTCCTTGAACTTTTAGAAAATTGAGCAAGGGAGTTCCCTGGTGATCCAGTGGCTATGACCACACTCCCAATGCAGGGATTCGATCCCTAGTCAAGGAACTAAGAGTTTGCATGCTGCAACTAAAACTTGATGCAGCCAAATAAATATTAAAAAAGAGAAATGTTTTAAAAAAAATTTGAGTGATGGCATACTTGCAGTAAAAAGCATTAGTTGTTACCGTATGGTTTGATCAACTTTTACATGTTTATGTATTATTTTTATGTATCACACAGATCAAGACACAGAACATTTCTAACACTCCATATGGTTCCTTTGTGCCCTTTCCACTCTATAGCCCCACCCCATCCCACAATTAAAATACTTACCTGATTTCCTTCGTCATCAGTTGATTTTTGAATTTCTTATAAATGAAATCATGTAGCATGTACTCTTTGAGTTAAGCTTTTTTCCTCCACTTAATTTAGTATCTGTGAGGTCTGTAAGATGAGATGCAGTTGTTTTTCCTGTATAGTAAGTACTACATTAGAGATGTGAGTAATTATCCATCTAATGCATTTTAAGATGTGAATGGCTTATTTGTACTTAAGCTTATGGATATGCTAAAAAGAGTTAACGTGGCAGGCTTCATGGCTGTCATTTGACTAGTGTCTGGGAACTTACATTTTGAGTTCTCACTGTTTGAAGAACTGGTAAGAATGATTTAGTGTGCCTAAACTGCACAGGGAATGTGGTTTGTGTTGAATCTCTGCTTTCCTCTTGGAGTCTGGAATTTTGGTACATTACAGACACAGGCTGCCTCTGTGACCAGCCCTCAGTAAAATCCCTGGGTGCCGTGCTGCTTTTGTTGGCAACCCTGAAACGTGTTGTCACAGTGTGTTGCTGGGGAATTAAGTGTGTCCTGTGTGATGTCCTTGGGGAGGAAGAGCCTTGGAAATTTGCACCTGGTATCCCAGGCTTTGTGCCACGTGCCGCTTCCCTTTGGCTTTGCTCTTTGTTCTCCGGCCATAGTAAGCCTGCCTCACACATGCTGAGTACACCTAAATGCTGAGTCCTGTGAGTCGTCCTCCTAAGTCACTGAACCTGGGGGAGGTCTTGGGGACCATAACGTGACGAGCATCAGCTTTTGTTTCTTTTCAGATTTTGAGCGTCATGACTGAAACTGTTGTGACCGTTCTTGTGTGTGCTCCTGTATCATCGATATGTATTCGTTTCACGTACAGGAGACTGCGTGCCGCTGCTCGGCCGGGAGTAGTGTCCCTTGAACTTAAAACTAGCAGTCATGCACTTCAGTCACCTAAGAGTAGTTCTGGCCTTTGTACGTGTTAACTCTGTCTCAAATGCCCTCCCCATCCTCAGTGTGCCTGTTTGACAAAATCTTTTCATCTACCTCAGTTCAGTTCAGTCACTCAGTCATGTCCGCCTGTTTGTGACCCCATGGACTGCAGCACACCAGGCTTCCGTGTCCATCACCAACTCCCGGAAATTGCTCAAATTCATGTCCATCGAGTTGGTGATGCCATCCAACCATCTCATCTTCTGTTGTCCCCTTCTCCTCATACCTTCAATCTTTTCCAGCATCAGTCTTTCCCAGTGAGTCAGTTCTTTGCATCAGGTGGCCGAAGTATTGGAGCTTCAGCTTCAGCACCAGTCCTTCCAGTGAACATTCAGGATTGATTTCCTTTAAGATTGACTGGTTTGATCTCCTTGCATTCCAAGGGACTCTCAAGAGTCTTCTCCAACATCACAGTTCAAAGACATCAATTCTTTGGCATTCAGCTTTCTTTATGGTCCAGCTCTCTCATGCATAATGACTACTGGAAAAACCATAAGCTTTGACTAGACAGAACTTTGTCAGCAAAGGAATGTCTGCTTTTTAATATGCTGTCTAGGTTGGTCATAGCTTTTCTTCCAAGGAGCAAGCATCTTCTAATTCTATGGCTGCAATCACCATCTGCAGTGATTTTGGAGCCCCCCAAAATAAAAGGCTGTCACTATTTCCATTGTTTCCCCATCTATTTCCCATGAAGTGATGGGACCAGATGCCATGATCTTATTTTTTTGAATGTTGAGTTTTAAGCCAGCTTTTTCCCTCTCCTCTTTCACTTTTAGCAAGAGGCTCTTTGGTTCTTCTTCGCTTTCTGCCATAAAGGTGGTGTCATCTGCACATCTGAAAGTGAAGTCGCTCAGTTGTGTCCAACTCTTTGCGACCTGTGGACTGTAGCCCACCAAGCTCCTCCATCCACAGGATTCTCCAGGCAAGAATACTGGAGTGGGTTGCCATTTCCTTCTCCAGGAGATCTTCCCAACCCAGGGATCGAACACCAGGTCTCCCACATTGCAGGCAGATGCTTTAACCTCTGCACCACCAGGGAAGCTGCTTCTGCACATCTGAGGTTATTGTTATTTCTCCCTGCAATGTTGATTCCCACTTGTGCTTCATCCTGCCTGGCACTTCACATGTACTCTCCAAATAAGTTAAATAAGTAGGGTGACAAAATACAGCCTTGACGTACTCCTTTCCCGATTTGGAACCAGTCCGCTGTCCCATGTTTGTCTCTTAACTGTTGCTTCTTGACCTGCGTGCAGATTTCTTAGGAGACAGGTAAGGTGGTCTGGTGGTCCCATCTCTTCAAGAATTTCCCACAGTTTTGTTTTGATCCACACAGTCAAAAACTTTAGGATAGTCAATGAAGCAGAAGTAGATGTTTTTCTGGAATTTTCTTGCATTTTCTATGATCCAGCAAACGTCGGCAATTTGATCTCTGGTTCCTTGGCCTTTTCTAAATCCAGCTTGAACATCTGGAAGTTCATGGTTCACGTATTGCTGAAGCCTGGCTTGGAGGATTTTGAGCATTACTTTGCTAGCATGTAAGATGAGTGCTTATTTAACTTCTATGCATAGTACATCATGAGAAACACTGGGCTGGAAGAAGCACAAGCTGGAATCAAGATTGCCGGGAGAAATATCAATAACCTCAGATATGCTGATGGCAGAAAGTGAAGAGGAACTGAAAAGCCTCTTGATGAAAGTGAAAGTGGAGAGTGCAAAAGTTGGCTTAAAGCTCAACATTCAGAAAACGAAGATCATGGCATCTGGTCCCATCACTTCATGGGAAATAGATGAAGAAACTGGAAACAGTATCAGACTTTATTTTTCTTGGCTCCAAAATCACTGCAGATGGTGATTGCAGCCATGAAATTAAAAGACGCTTACTCCTTGGAAGGAAAGTTATGACCAACCTAGATAGCATATTCAAAAGCAGAGACATTACTTTGCCAACAAAGGTCCATCTAGTCAAGGCTATGGTTTTTCCAGTGGTCATGTGTGGACGTGAGAGTTGGACTGTGAAGAAAGCTGAGTGCCGAAGAATTGATGCTTTTGAACTGTGGTGTTGGAGAAGACTCTTGAGAGTCCCTTGGACTGCAAGGAGATCCAACCAGTCCATCCTAAAGGAGATCAGTCCTGGGTGTTCATTGTCGACAGAGGATGAAATGGCTGGATGGCATCACCGACTTGATGGGCATGAGTTTGAGTGAACTTCAGGAGTTGGTGATGGACAGGGAGGCCTGGCGTGCTGTGATTCATGGGGTTGCAAAGAGTTGGACATGACTGAGCGACTGAGCTGAAGATGAGTGCAGTTGTGCAGTAGTTTGAACATTCGCTGACGTTGCCTTTCTTTGGGATTGGATTGAAAATTTTTCCAGTCCTGTGGCCACTGCTGAGTTTTCCAAATCAGCTGGCATTTTGAGTGCAGCGCTTTCACAGCATCATCTTTCAGGATTTGAAACAGCTCCATTGGAATTCCACCCCTCCACTAGCTTTGTTTGTACTGAGTGATGCTTCTTGAAGCCCACCTGACTTCGCATTCCAGGATGTCTGGCTCTAGGTGAGCGGGCACACCATTGTGATTATCTGGGTCATTAAGACCTTTTTTGTATAGTTCTGTGTATTCTTGCCACTTCTGCTTAAAATCTTCTGCTTCTGTTAGGTCCGTACCATTTCTGTCCTTTATTGTGCCCATTTTTGCATGAAATATTCCCTTGGTATCTAATTTTCTTGAAGAGATCTCTAGTCTTTTGCATTCTATTTTCCTCTATTTCTTTGCATTGATCACTTTGGGATGCTTTTTTTTTTTTTTAATCTCTCCTTGCTGTTCTTTGGAACTCTGCATTCAGATGGGTATATCTTTTCTTTTCTCCTTTGCCTTTCACTTCTCTTTTTTTCCTCAGCCATTTGTAAGGCCTCCTCAGACAACCATTTTGCCTTTTTGCATTTCTTCTTGGGGATGGTTTTGATCACCACCTCCTGTACAGTGTTACGAACCTCCATCCATAGTTCTTCAGGCACTCTTATCAGGTCTAATCCCTTGAATCTGTTTGTCACTTCCACCGTATAATCGTAAGGGATTTGGTTTAGGTCATACCTGTATGGTCTAGTGGTTTTCCCTACTTTCCTCAATTTAAGTCTGAATTTTTACCTACCTGCCTACTACTCTTGTAGTTGTTACATGTATGTAGTATTAGGCTTATGTGCATGCTAAATCACTTCGGTCATGTCTGATTCTTTGCCCCTCTATGGATTGTAGCCAGCCAGGCTCCTCTGTCCATGGGATTCTCCAGGTATGACTACTGGAGTGGGTTGCTGTGCCCTCCTCCAAGGGATCTTCCTGAACCAGGGATCGAACCCACGTTTCTTATCTCATGCATTGGAAGGCAGGTTCTTTATGACTAGCGTCACCTGGGAAGCCCAGGCTTACAGGGTGGCATATAACTTGTTTATGTGCTTATGTTCCCACTGGACTAATTTCTTGGGAGCTGGGGTTGTCTTATTTATCCTCTGTCCCCAGAATGGCTCCAGGTGTGTGAGAATGAAATCTGTAATTGTAATTTCTGGGTCCCTAGGCATCAGGTCATATTGTTCATGGGTTCCTTACTTTTCGTTCACATGGAATTGTCTCTGCTCCAAGCTTAAAATTGCAAGTCCTGAAATGAGTGGCCAAGAGCTTTGACAGTTTGATCTTGTCTTATTTAATAAAGAAATTACAACTTACAGAGGTTGTGATGGAGTTGGTAAAAATACCTATGAAAGGATGATATGGGTTTGCCTTTTCTGTGGTACCTGTATTGAGTGCCTGCAAATTTAGCAGATACTGTGTTGGGTTCTGCTTTGATAAAGGCCTTGAAAGAGCCTACAGTTTATCAAATGCAGTGCTGACAATGCATACAGCAAACAGTTTGACAGATGTGATGGGAGCTACAATTATAGTGACCGTGTATTCTTGAGCAGTTTTGGTATTAAATATTTCCTTAGTGTTCTCATAAGCCTGTCCTTGAAATTATAGTATTTCCTTTTTCAGACTGAATTTATAGAGCAAAAGGAATATTGGGCTTTAAATACATCCTGTAGAAACTGAAGGATAATCAGAGAAATAAAGGGAGAACCAGGAAGGAGAAAGTGGTTCTTCAATTAAATGAGTAGAGAGTAGCTGGGGATCAGATCCCCAGAGATGCCAGGTAAAATAGATTTGAAGTATGGGTTGGGTTTGGCAACTCAAGTGATTAAGCACAGTTGTCTGGTGTCTTTTGAAGGGGGAGAGGGACATGCTGGCAGGGTATTGTGGGTTGAGAGGAAGGATGAACAAGAGGTTAAGAAATAGATGTATTTTCTAGGTGGTAGAGCAAAAGGAAGAAAACAGTGGTTTAAGAGAGTGTTTAAGTGTTTTGTTGTTGTTTTTTGTTTTAAGATGAGAGAGCTTTGGGCATACTTAATAGACTGATGAGAAGGAGCCAGTGGAGGAGAGAGAGGGAAGTAAGATCATTAGTGAAGAGGAGGGGGTCTCTTGAGTCTTGTATCTGGTAATGGGTTCACTCTCTCTTTCTGGATGGATTCAGTTTCTCTTTCTGCAGGTAAGGACCTGCTGCCATTTCTCCTTCGTTCCTGGCGAGCCTTCCTGCCTAGTCTGGCCTGCCTTTCCTTTCCTTGAATTTACTGTGTTGTGTATCCACTCTGTGCTTGTTCTCTGCCTGTCTATTATGTTCTTTCTCAGACTTGTTTATTGAAATTTTACTTTTTCATTATTCTTCAATTTAAAAGTCTGAGTTGTCAAACAATTCCAG
Organism: Oryx dammah; assembly: GCF_014754425.2. Classification (NCBI taxonomy): domain Eukaryota; kingdom Metazoa; phylum Chordata; class Mammalia; order Artiodactyla; family Bovidae; genus Oryx; species Oryx dammah. The sequence continues at coordinate 46,102,524 of NW_024070200.1, forward strand.
ATACCTTAATATGCTCCTCTCTTCTGCAGTGTTTTGTACAAACTTGTCTTCATTTCCACTTACCTAGATGGCTTTTATTCTTTTCTCCCTGTTATCTAGTTCTCCCCAGGGCTCAGATTATGTTTTGTTTATCTCAGTAATTTCAACATCTGATGTAGCAGGTTTTTTTTTAGCATTTGTGAAGTACTGAGCTATGCTAAGCTGTTATTTTGTTGGTCAGAAAAGGGAAGATATTGACAGTTTCATATGGATCAAGCTAATACAGTTTTATTCCTTACATTCTTGCACAGAAGACTTGAGGTGAAATTTCAGTTAAGAATGGACAAGAACCAAAGAGAAAGTTTAGAGAAGCATTTCTTAACAACTGTCTAGTCATATTGAAATTCAACCAAAACTGGCTTTGAGTGACCAGTGACAAAAGCAAACAAGGGAACTTGGCTAGATTTACATTCCCCATAAGGAATGAATGTAAAGAAGACGTATCAGTTCCTCAGAGGGAACTGGCATTTCTTGAGCTTGGTCTGAGTGACACTTTTCTGAGTGGGTGGTCATGTAAGTGTTGTTCAAATTGTTGTAGACGACATCCTTAAAATACTGAGTAAGTGCTGAAGAGGTTTTATTCAGCTTTATCATTACTTACTAAAAACTAAAATCAGATTGCCAAACTACCTCTCAGCACCAGTGTTTTGGGGCTACCTAAGTATATTACTTTCTACTGTCATATAATAAATTTTAAGAAATGTTGAAGACCAGTGCTTTTTTCCTTCTTTAACTTTTTATTTTGTACTGGGGTATAGCCATTTAACAATGTTGTGATAGTTTCAGGTGAACAGCAAAGGGACTTGGCCATACATTACACTTGTATCCATTCTCCCCCAAATTCCCCTCCCATCTAGGCTGCGACATAACATTGAACAGAGTTCCCTGTGCTATACCGTAGGTCCTTGTTGGTTATCCATTTTAAATACAGCAGTGTGTACATGTCCATCCCAAACACTTAACACCATATAAGTGCGTTCTAAGTGCGTTCTCTGAGTCCTGAGTCTCCTCCTGCTTTGTAAGTAAGTTCATTTGCATCATTTCCTTTTGGATTCCACATGTAAGGGATGTCATATATTTCTCCGTCAGGTGCTTCACTCAGTGTGACAGTCTCTACATCCATCCATGTTGCTGCAACCGGCACTGTTTCATCCCTTTTAGTGGCTGAGTAACATCTCACTGAATATATGTACCACATCTTAAATCATTTACTCTTTGGCTGTGGTGGGGTCTCCATTGCTGCATGGTGGCTCTCTCTGGTTGGGGCGCGTGGGGCTGCTCTCTGTTTCGGGGCGTGGACTTCTCTGTGGTGGCTTCTCTCTCGTTACAGAGGATAGGCTGCGGGCACTCAGGCTCAGCAGTGGTGGAGCATAGGTCTAGTTGCTCTGCAGCATGTGGGATCTTCCTGGACCAGGGATTGAACCGGTGTCCCCTTCATTGCAAGGCAGATTCTTAACCACTGGACCACCAGGGACGTCCCTGTACCACATCATCTTTATCCATTCCTCTGTTAATGGACATTTAGGTCGCTTCCATATCTTGGCTGTTGTAAACAGCACTGCAACGAACATTGGGAGCATGTATCCTTTTGGATCATGTTTTTCTCTGGATATATGCGCAAGAGTGGGATGACGGGTCATGCGGTTGCTCTACTTTTAGCTTTTTAAGGAACCTTAAACCATACTGTTCATAGTGACTGTATCAGTTTACATTGTCACCAACTGAATAGGCGGGTTCCCTTCTCTTCACACCCTCTCCAGCATTTATTGTTTATGGATTTTTTGATGACAGCCATTCTGACTGGTGTGAGCTGCTATCTCATTGTAGTTTTGATCTGGATTTCTCTAATAATGAATGATGTTGAACATCTTTTCATGTGCCTCTTGGCCATCTGTATGTCTTCTTTGGAGAAATGTCTGTTTAGGTCTTCTGCCTATGTTTTGATTGGGTTGTTTGCTTTGATGGTGTTAAGCATCTTGAGCTGTTTGTAAATTTTGGAGACTAATCTCTTGTCAGTCACATCATTTACAAATATTTTCTCCCAATCTGTGGGTTGTTTTTTATTTTGCTTATTGTTTCCTTTGCTGTGCAAAAGATTTTAGTAGGTCCCATTTGCTTATTTTTGTTTCCATTATTCTGGGAGACAATAAAAAAAAGATACTGTTTTGATTTATATCGGAGAGTGTTCTGCCTGTGTTTTTCTCTAGTAGAAGTTTTATAGTGTCTGGTCTCAGATTTAGGTCTTTAATCCATTTTGAGCTTATTTTTGTGTATGGTGTTAAAGGATGATATCTAGTTTAATTTTTTTACATGAGGCTGTCCAGTTTCCTCAATCCCATTTGTTAAAGAGACTTAAAGACCAGGGCTTTTAACTAAAAATTAAGTGATTGATTAGAAAATTTTATTCTCAGCAAAATTTTTAGGATGAACAGTTTTGCCAGGGGCCTTGGTGGATTCCTGTCCATGGAACCCCATGCTAAAATTCTCATCAGGAGATAAACTGTGTGCCATTCAGTCAGTCTTCTGTAAATCTTTCACCTGGCTTTTGAAGACTCCATAACGGATGATTAACAGTGATAGTCTTGAAGTGGTCTGCAGTGTAGATATTTTTTGTTGTTGATTAAAGACAATAAAAATAAACCAGGGATGGTAAAGTTGGCATTCATTGATGACAATTAAATATTCCCGGACCAGGATTTTGACCTAAAATAATGGCCATTTCGTCACCAGATTGATTGTGGGTTATACGGTATGTGAAAGGAACACTGGGGGTTTCCAAATAGGGCAAGTCTAGATTTATAATAGCATACAAATAGGTATAACATTTTGGGATCTTAGTATTGAACAGGCAAACATAGCTGCATGGTGAGGGTTCAGATTTTAAAGTATTATGAGTAGTAGTTTCAAGCCACAAAGGCAAAAAACCTCCAATTATGTGCTGTAGGCTTCTTGGTGAGCTTGACTAGGATAAATTGAAAGAATACTTCTGAATAACAGTGATGGAGTTGGGAGACATTTGTCCCTAATAAGTTATTGAGCGTTTTCAGGTACTTTATATATTTCTCATTATCACAAAATCTGCAAATAGGTGGCACTCCACTCTTATACCTGAGCCAGTGGAAGCTAGAGAAGATACTGAAGCGGTAAACTTAGTGTTTGTGTCCCAGGGGCTTTCTTTCTGCTTTTCAAAACAGTGATTCACAGTTCGGGGGAGGATTCTTCCTTTGTGGAAAAGGGAAATGCTTTTTTCAGATGGTAGGCTCTTTGCCATCACCCCTTCCAGTTGAGGATTATTGCTTGAGAAAGCCACTGTTTCATGATGGGGGTGTGAGCCTTTTTCTGTTGAAGAGGAGAAAACTGTGACCTGCCGTAAAAAAGCTTCTATTAGTAGAAATTCCTAGTGAACCATTTTTTCCCCCCGATATAAGTAAATATAACTATCAATAGTTTTATCTGTTGATAAAGTAGTACTGATAAACAGAAGTACTGTTTTTAAAAAATTTTTCTTGGAGTATAGTTGATTTGCAGTGTTGTGTGTTTTTTAGATTCTTTTTCCATATTGGTCATTATAGAGTACTGAGTTCCTATGCCATACAGTAAGCCCTTATTAGTTACCTATTTATATATAGCAGTGTGTATATGACAATCCCAGTTTCCCAGTTTATCCCTTCCACAGTCACTTCCTGGTAACTGTAAGTTTGTTTCCTACATTTGTAACTCAGTCTCTGTTTAACAACATTTGTACCCCCCCCTTTTTTTAACATTTCACATATAAGCAGTATCATGATATATGTCTTCCTCTATCTTATTGTCTCAGTATGACAATCTCTGGGTCCATCCATGTTGCTGCAAATGACAGTATTTCATTCTTTTTATGGCTGAGTTAATACTCCATTGTATATGTGTACCGCATCTGTGTCCATTCTTCTGTTGATGGACATTTAGGTTGCATCCATATCCTGGCTGTTGTGAAGAGTGCTGCAGTGAACATTGGGGTGCATGTGTCTTTCTCAATTAAGACTTTCTCTGGATATATGTCTAGAGAGGGATAGCTGAATCGTATGGTAGCTCTATTTTTAGTTTTTTAAGGAATCTCCGTACTATTCTTCATAGTGGTTGTAGCAGTTTACATTCCCTCCAACAGTGTAGACGGGTTGTCTTTTCTCCACACACTCACTCTCTAGCATTTATTATTTGTAGATCTTTTGATTGATGGCCATCCTGACTGGTATGGGGTGATACCTCATTGTATATTGTTTTGATTTGAACAGTGGAAACAGTGTCAGACTTTATTTTTGGGGGCTCCAAAATCACTGCAGATGGTGATTGCAGCCATGAAATTAAAAGATGCTTACTCCTTGGAAGAAAAGTTATGAGCAACCTAGATAGCATATTGAAAAGCAGAGACATTACTTTGCCGACTAAGGTCCATCTGGTCAAGGCTAATGGTTTTTCCTGTGGTCATGTATGGATGTGAGAGTTGGACTGTGAAGAAGGCTGAGTGCCGAAGAATTGATGCTTTTGAACTGTGGTGTTGGAGAAGACTCTTGAGGGTCCCTTGGACTGCAAGGAGATCCAACCAGTCCATTCTGAAGGAGATCAGCCCTGGGATTTCTTTGGAAGGAATGATGCTAAGGCTGAAGCTCCGGTACTTTGGCCACCTCATGCGAAGAGTTGACTCATTGGAAAAGACTCTGATGCTGGGAGGGATTGGGGGCAGGAGGAGAAGGGGACGACCCAGGATGAGATGGCTGGATGGCATCATCGACTCGATGGACGTGAGTCTGAGTGAACTCCAGGAGTTGGTGATGGACAGGGAGGCCTGGCATGCTGCGATTCATGGGGTCGCAAAGAGTCGGACACGACTGAGCAACTGAACTGAATAATTGTTGATGCTGGTGAACTCCGGGAGTTGGTGATGGACAGGGAGGCCTGGCATGCTGCGATTCATGGGGTCACAAAAAGTTGGACACGACTGAGCGACTGAACTGAGCATCTTTTCATGTGCTTTTTAACCACCTGTATGTCTTCTTGAAGAAATGTCTATTTAGATACTTCCCCCATTTTTTGATTGGGTTGTTTTGATATTGAGCTGCATGAGCTGTTTGTATATTTTGGAAATTAATGCTTTGGTTTTTTTTGTTTGCAAATAGTTTCTCCCATTCTTAGAGTTGTCTTTTCATCTTGTTTATAGCTTCCTTTGCTCTGCAAAAGCTTTTAACTTGATCCCATTTGTTTATTTTTGTTTTTATTTCCATTTCTCTAAGAGATGGGTTAAAGAGAATCTTGCTACACTTTATGTTAGTGTTCTATGTTTTCCTCTAAGAGTTTTTTGGTTTCTGGCCTTATATTAGGTCTTTAATCCATTTTGAGTTTATCTTTGTGTATGGTGTTAGGTGTTTTAATTTCATTCTTTTACATGTAGCCGTCCAGTTTTCCCAGCACCACTTATTATTGAAGTGACTGTCTCTTCTCCATTGTATATTCTTGCCTCCTTTGTCATAGATTAGGTGACCATAGGTGTGTGGGTTTATCTCTGGGCTTTTGTCTATATTCTGCTCCATTTAACTATATTTCTGTTCTTGTGTCAATATCATACTGTCTTGATTACTGTAGCTTTGTAGCCAGGGAGCCTAATTCTTCCAGCTCCATTTTTCTTAAGATTGCTTTGGCTCTTCGGGATCTTTTGTGTTTCCATACATATTTAAAAATTTTTTGTTCTCATTCTGTGAAAAACGCCATTGGTAGTTTGATGGGGGTTGCATTGAGTCTATAGATTGCTTTGGGTAGTGTAGTTATTTTGACAATATTCTTCCAGTCCAAGAATGTGGTATATCGCCCCATCTGTTTGTGTCATCTTTGATTTCTTCCACCCATATGTTAGTTACCATTTTCAGAGTACAGATCTTTTATCTCCTTAGGCAGGTCTGTTCTTTGGTATTTTACTCTTTTTGATGCAGCGGTAACTAGGATTGTTTCCTTGATGTCTCTTATCTTCTGTTAGTGTATGGGAATGCAGTAGGTTTCTGTGCATTAATCCTGCAATTTTACCAGATTTATTGATGAGCTCTAGTAGTGTTCTGGTATCATCTTTAGAATTTTTTATGTATAGTATCATAGCATCTTCAAAGAGGGACAGTTTTACTTCTTTTCCAGTTTGGAGTGTTTTTATTTCTTTTTCTTCTGTGACTGCCATGGCTAGGACTTATAAAACTTTGTTGAATAATAGTGGCAAGAGTGGACATCTTTGTCTTGTTCCTGTTCTTAGAGGAAATGCTTTCAGTTTTTCACCATTGAGAATGATGTTTGCTGTGAGTTGGTCATATATGGCCTTTATTAAATTGAGGTAGGTTCCCTCTAAGCTCACTTTCTGGAAAGTTTTTTATCATAAATGCATGTTGAATTTTGTCAATAGCTTTTTCTACATCTGTTGAAATGATCACATGGTTTTACTTCTTCATTTTGTTGATATATTTCACAGTGATTTGCAGATATTGAAAAATCTTTGTATCTCAGGGATAAATTCCACTTGATCATGCTGTATGGTCCTTTTAATGTGTTGTTGAATTCATTTTGCTAGTATTTTGTCAAGGCTTTTTGCACCTATGTTCATCAGTGGTACTGGTTTGTAATTTTTCTTTTTTGTGATACCTTTGTCTGTTTTGGTATTAGGGTGATAGTGAATGAGCTTGGGAGTGTTCCTTCTTCTGCAGTTTTTTGAAGAGTTTCAAAAAGGCACCTGTTAGCTTTTCTCTAAGTGTTTGATAGAATTTGCCTGTGAAGCCATCTGGTCCTCAACTTTTGTTTGTTGAAAGATTTTTAATAATTGTTTCAGTTTCACTACTTGTGATTGATCCGTTCATATTTTGTTTCTTCCTGGTTCAGTCTTGGGACGTTATACCTTTCTAAGAATTTTCCCAATTCTTCCCGGTTGTCAGTTTTATTGGTATATAGTTGCTTGTAGTAGTCTGTTATGATTCCTAACATCTGTGGTGTTAGGTGTAACTTCCCCCTTTTCATTTCTAATTTTACTGATTTGAATCCTCCCTTTTTATTTTGACAAGTCTGGCTAAAGGTTTATCAATGTTTATCTCCTCAAAGAACCAGCTTTTAGTTTCATTGGCACTTGCTATTTATTTTCTTTGTCTCTATTTCATTTATTTCTACTCTGATCTTAAATGTTGTCTTTACTTCTACTGACTTTGGGTTTTGTTTTCCTTTCTCTGGTTGCTTTAGATGTGAAGACAGAGAATTAACTGTTTTTTTTTTTTTCCTAGCCCGACCAACTAATCCTTCCTATAGATCCATGATTCTCAGTAGTATTAAGGTTTGTGTTCTCTTTTGAGTTTGTGTCTTTAAAGCTTGCTTTCCTGTCTATAGTGAAATAAAGTTCAAAAAAAGCTGCAAGTGATCTCACTGCATGGCAAAAATGCCACAAATAACAGTGCAATCTATGAGGCAGTAGTAGAAAATCAAGGGGAAATACCCATTTTTGGTTATGGTAAAACATGGATATGAACTCAGACCTATAAATTGATCAGAGTTAAGATAGACTATGCAGAGTAATGGGCCTGTTAAGGGTAGGGATGTATAAAAGGTTTCTGTTTTAAAAAATGAGAAACTAAGAATTATATAACTGGATAATTTTAAAGGATCACTGTATGCTGTGGTAGGTTCAGCTTTTGGACAGTTCGATTTTTTTTTATCATGTCTTTAGTCTTTTCTAATTAAGGTTTTAAGTTTTTATTCACACCATGCGGGTGGCCTGCAGGACCTCAGTTCCCTGACCGGGGATCAGACCTTTACTTGCTGCAGTGCAAGTGCAGATTCTTAGTCACTGGGCCACCAGGGAGGTTCCTAATTAAGCTTCTGAAATCAAATGATTACAGAAGTTAGGCATGGAAGGGCCTGGGGTCGTCAAAGGAATAGTTGACATAGGTTTTTAGTTCATTTTCCTCCTTTTAATGAGCAGGTAGATTCTTTTCTTCAAGGATCCTCGTGGCGGCTTCCAACCCCTTGGTATAATAATAACACTGCTGAGAGCCAGCGTTTGTTTATTTGGCATGTAGTTATGTGCCAGGTACTGTGTGAGCCACTTTATGTGTATTAATTCACAAAAAGCCCTCTGAGATAGTATTGTTACTTTTATCCCTGTTGTACACCTGGGGAGAGTGATACATTTGTTCCCCAGTGGATGTTGCTGGTTTAATCTGCCTATCCTGAGAATGCTACTGTGGATAGCAGGCAGTTGGTTAATGTATGTTAGACAGTGAATGAATGAAGCATGTAGCCTTAAGGTATGCAGATTGGTTATAAATCCTTATATCTTAGCCTTTGTAAAGTTGAATATTAACCTTAGAAATCTGCAGTTGTGAAAATGGCCTATGTCAGTGGATTTAACCATTCTCAATGGCACCTCCCTGGAGGGCTTGGGAAACACAACTGTGTTCTGGTCATCTTCACAGTTTGCAAAGAATACCAACCAGTCTTTCAAGAGCTTGAAAATGATGTGGAATTCAGGTTTGTCCCTTTAAGGCCATGCTGCAGAGTTTATAAAGTCTTAAATATTTCTGGTCATTCTCATGCTTACACCTGGATTTTAATAAGTTACACAGAATAACACCAGGCTTTAAAAATTTTGTTTTGACGTATTCAGCTACAGGGTCTTAGGTTCTAGTTTCTTTTGTTGTTGTTTGTTAGTAGCTAAGTTGTGTCCCAATACCTTGCAACCCCGTGGACGGGTAGCCTGCCCGGCTCGTCTGTCCAGGCAAAAATACTGGAGTGAGTTGCCATTTCCTGCTCCAGAGGATCTTCCTGACCCAGAATAGAACCTGAATCTTCTGCATTGCAGGCAGTCTTTACCACGGAGCCGCCAGGGAAGCCCTACTAGTTTCATTACTTGGACTTTTGCTGTTGTTTGCTTTTGTATGACTTCCCTATTATACTCCCCAAGGTAACTGGGAATGATAGAAGCGATGAGTCTGACTTCCTTTAGAAGATTGAGTCTGTCAGCTGGTATTTCTTTGCTTACATATTGGATGTGGTGAGTGAGGGAGATCGAACAGAGAAGAATGGTGCCTAGATTTCTGTCTCAGGCACCTGGAGGATGGTGGTCTTATTGACTGAGAGAGAGAACACCCAAGAATCACTTGTGTGGGGGTTCAGTTCACTTTTATGTACCTAGGAGTCTGTTTTTCATTCAGTGATGTCTTACATGAGTTGTGTGCACTTTTAATGACCACATAGATCGTATCAATTATTTAAAGAACCCTTTGGGTGGTTTTTGTACCACTCTTGATCCTGCCCAAGTCTTTTCCTGTAGGTATATCTTAAAATGTAAAAATAGCAGCTACCATATGGCAGCACCATGCTAAGTACTGTATACATCCCATCAAAAGGTTGGTAGGTACTCTTCCCCATTTCACAAGTGGGGACTGTAGCACAGAGATTAGTAACTGCCAATAAACGGCAGAATCAAACTTTTGAAACAACTGTATTAATATATAATTTACATAATTGTAAGGTTCACTTTTCAAAGTATAATCCATTGACCTTTAGTATATTTATGGAATTTTGCAACCCTCACCATGATCTAATTTTAGAATATTTTCATCATTTGAAAAAAGAAACCTTGTACCCTTTAGACACAACTGGCTAACCACCTTCCCACCTCCCTAGTTGAAGGCAGCTAATCTGCTTTAGATTACCTATTCTGCACATTTCATATAATTGGGCTCATACAGTATGTGGTCTTGTGTGACTGGTTTCTTTCACCTCATGTTTTAGAGGTTTACCCATATTATAGTATGTATCAGTACTTCATTCTTTTATTGCCACGTAATCTGCTATATAGGTGGACTCACAATTTGAACCAGGTGTGTCTGGTTCTTAAAGCTCATGTTGTTGCCGTTCTATACAAGTCCCATTATGTTAGAATGTTCTTACATCTTACGTGTCAGTGTTTTTCCCTCTTACTGTTCTCTCAGGGTATCTTGCTGAGAGTTAAGTATGTTAGTATACAGGCAAGAAACTCAAGTCTTTGTTACTTTATCTAACTTGTATTGGGCTATAGAGGAAAAGGAGTTGTGAAGTCTCTATCAACAGGGAGAATAGAAAACCTAAACACCTTTTTTCTGTGTCTAGGAAGAAGAAGCGGGAAGGATAAAAGATTGCTGGGACAACCAGGAAGCACCTGCACTCTCCACGTGTAGAAATGCCAATATCTTTCGAAGGATAAATGCCATATTGGATAATTCTCTGGATTTCAGTAGAGTCTGCACCACCCCTGTAAATCGAGGAATCCATGATCACTTGCCAGGTGACTTAGATTTGAAGACTTGGATGTGCTAGACATGCACACATTGCTGTTTCTAGGCCTCTTCCTTGTGAAGTCTATGAGTGACCTTGACCCTCAGGTAGCACTCCACCCCTCCCGTAGTTTGCCTTGTGGATTGGGTCCCCACTGGGGTGAAGACATCCTTTGATTACATGAAAAAAAGTAGGTCAGAGGTGACAAGACTATTTATATATTCAATTATGAGTTACATGTTACAGTAGATTTTCTTACAGCTACATTGGAAACATTTTATTTTTTTTTTTTTCCATTGGAAACATTTTAAAAAGTGATGAATACTTGATGTAACCCAACATAGTCAAAATAGTGTGTGTCAATGTATAATCTGTATAAAAGCTGTTAATGAGCGATTCTTTTGTTAGTGTTATGACGTCAGAATCCAGTGTATATTTTACATTTATAGTATAGCTCAGTTTGCATTAGCTACATTTCAAGGGCTCAGTAGTTACATGTGACAAGTGGCTACTGTACTGGGTGATGCCGCTCTTGGATATTTTAATTGCTTTTGAAACGCGTGCAAGTGAACAAGCATTTGGTTTTCCTGATATTTAAGGTGTTCCATAGCACAGTGGAGGGAGAGGGCAGTGTCTCCTGAAGACAGTTCTTCTCAAGGAGGCTTGGATGTCCCAACAGTGTTTCATAATCTTTTTGTGGGAGTTGCAACATATTATAGGAATGTTGTTGGACTGTTCTTTGACTTATTTTAGATGAAAGCGAACATGTTTTTAATTTTTTAAATGGACCTTGAAAATATTTGGTAAAACAGGGATTCTTAGAACAAGGACTGGTAATTGCTGTTTCTTTAGTTGTAAATTCATTGATTTATCTTTAACTTTGCCTTGGAAATAATTCCCATAAAAATGCAGAAGCATGTGAACGTAAAGTAAGTGTATAACGGGGAAGTTTATTAGGAAGGAGATGACCCCATAGAAATTTATTTATTAAATTGTGCTGGGAGAAAAGTGAGAGAAGAAAATGGGAACTGAGGAATACGGGTAGGTCTTGCTTCTTCTGACTTCCAAAAAAGTATACATGTAATGTTTCCTGTTAATTGGAGTAAGCTTATTCTTTATTTAGCTTATGTCAAGTGAAAGATTGAGAGAACCTGCCTGGTTCTATGTGTGTGTTTTTCTCTTTTCAGAAAGTTGCATGAATTATATTCCAGTAAGAATGACAGTCAACAGTGACTTAAATCTCACTGGATTGCTTCAGACATGCTGGAACGTTTATGGTTTATAGCAGAGCGGTTTCCAGCTAATGGCTAGGTTGTTGACCTGAGTAAGGGGAGGGACTCCTGGTCAGTGAGACGGGAGCTTTGAGGTGTGCATGTTCACAGTTGGCCAGGGCACCCAGTGGCCTCAGTGGTAAGACCCGGGTTCTGGTCACTGACTGGCCAACCTATAAGGCGTAGACTTCTTGAGCTCTACAGGGGGCCTTCTGAGGGCATAGGTCCAAGAAGTGCAATGGGAAGAGAACTGGAAGAAACAAGGGAAGCCTGGGTTGTAAGGTTGACCTTGGGCAGTGAGCCAAAGTAGATAGTGTTTTCCAGCTGTAGGACAGGATGGTGCCGGCCCCAGATGCCTCACAGGGCTCTCCTTATTGGGGGCTGGTGGGGGTGCTCTGTAAGGAAGCAGTGCTGCAGCTTGAAGGCACCTCCTGAAATTGCAGGAGAGGTTCTGGTCAAGGTAGCTGGTGTCCTGTGCCCTTTGCACGTACCTAGCCCTTGCTGTTGTGGTCAGCTGTCTCGTTGTCCCCGCCTGAGATGCTGGTTCGGGGTGTGGGCTCTGGATCTTGAGAGGTGAGGCAGGGCTGCTGGCCTGGAGCATTCTGAGGCTTCCGCAGCAGGGAAGCCTGTTTACTTGTGGTTATTGCACAAGTAAACCTGGGTGTGTGTTTTCCATGAAGCACTTTAACCTGAATTTGTAGCTTTTGGTCAGAAGTAATCTTGTTACCTAAGTAGATAATCAGCATTATAGAAACCCAAGAACAAGATTGGTTATAACATTGTTATAACTAGGGGCAGTTTGGTGACAACAAAAGCTAAAGTAGCCGTACAGTGGAATGTCCTGCGGTTATTAATATGTTTGTAGTAGATTACTTAATGATGTAGGTAGTCACAGTACCTGAAGTGAAAAAGCAAAGTACAAAACTGTGGTCTCAGGGATGTATATATGCATAGAAAGACTGGAATGGCAAGGTGTAAATGTAACAGTGAAGGGATAATGGGTAATTCTTTTTTCCTGTGTGCTTTTCCCACTGATTCTTCTGTAACAAACATATTTTATAATAAGGACAACTTGTTAAAAAGTATTTCTTGGCACAGTGTTTCAGCATTGATATTTGGATTTTGCATAGGTACATTTAATTGTGCACCTTGCTTCATATAGGTACACTTAACTTTGCAGTAGTTACATGCTATTTGTTTTTTTCGTTTGAGCAAATGTTTGATTTATCACTTAGAAGGTTTGTGTTAGCTGTGACACAGTTTCATTGCATATAGTATGCAGTGAGAGTCCTGTCAGAACTTTGCAAGTCAGCTGGTAAGGTGTTACTGGAAAAGCGCTGTGAACAAGGTCCAAGGAGGGAGAGACTGTGTTGGTTAGGGAGTGAAGAAACACTGGATGGAGCAGCATTCGAAATAAGCCTTGAAGAAGAAAAAGTTACTTCAGTGTAATTGGATATTGAGTTAGGTTTGTTGTTGATTCTGGATTGACATTGGGGTCCAAAGCTGAGCTCGAAGGTTGTCAGATGACCTGTGGCACAGTGACAGTCCCCAAGAGTGGGAGCCAGATACCGCACTGAGGGCTTCCAAAGAGGCCACAGAGCTGTCCCGCTACCACAGACCTCACCTCAGCCTTGCCCTGGGCTGTCTAGGAAGACTGCTTGGGGCGGGCAGCCTGCAGAGTAACCCTCTCTCCTCTTGGTGGAGCACAGCAAGGCGGGCGCTGCTTCCGCTGTCAAGCCGAGTGAGGGGAGTGTCTCCAGAGAGGAGCATTTGTGTAGATGGAAATTGCTTCTAAGAAGGAACACAGGGTTGTTGAACCCCTTGTAAGGCAACAGACTTGCTGTCTGTCCTTGACTGAGTAGAGGTGAGAGAGAACTTGAGAGGATGACGTGGGGCAGGGATGGGGGAGGGTGGCTGCAGCTGTCTGAATGCCCCCCAGCTGACGCACAGGGAAACTCCCTCTGGTTCAGGAGACGTTGCGGGAGGCTGGAGTTTTCTGGTTGGTGTTAGGCCAAGACCCTTGTTGTTGTGGGCGGGGTTGGGGTGAGGCTGGGAGGTTAGGCCAGAGCTGGACCGCTCATCCAGGCAGCTCCTCAGGGGCCCTTCCCCACTCCCTGCCTAGTCCTTTACAATTCTGAGGAAGGAAGGAAATGGGCTGTAAATGGACATGTGATTGAAGCATAAATGAACTGAGTTATTGTTACGTGTCTGTCAAGTGTGAAAACTTGTTAAGATGACATTAAGGGACATCTTGACTATGGGATGGGCCTGAGGCAGTGTCTGGAGGGAAAAGTTTCAGGTTAACTTTGAGACCTCTCAGAGACTGGTTCAAGTAGTTGGAAGCTCAGAAGAGGGATAGATAAGTTAAAGTAGTTCACAGCAAGTAAGGGGTGGGACTGAAATGCTGATTAATATTTATTTATTATAATGTGATATACATACAGAAAAGTACACATCATAAGTGAAGAGCTCACACTGTCTCCAGCTGAACACAGGCAGGTAACCAGCAATGCAGATCTAGATGAGCTGCCGGCTTTCAATTTAGGGCCAAAGAAGTGTGTAATTGTAGCTGGATATATTGAATTTCTGACTGAGATGGTTTCCTTTTTTATTCTGGGAGTATCATCACTAAATTATCTTAAAAGCTGTTCTGAAATAAATTTTAATATATTCAGTCCCAGCTAACAGGAGACAGTTGAAATTACTCTTGGGAAGTCTCACTTCCCATAAAATAAATTTTTTTTTTTCCTGAAACCTTTAATATATGGCTGTAACAGTTAAATTTTTAACTTTTAGTCTGAGTATAACACTATATACAGAAAATTATGTATGATATATACCTAAAAGTATGATACTTTTACTAGGATAAATATGCAAATTTAGTGAGTTTTCACGCACTGAACAAATCTTGTATATCCACTTGTATATAGAGATAGACCAGAAGCCCCTGGCAGCCCTACAGTCTCTTAACTAGTGAAGGGTAAACTACTGTGCTAACTTTTAAATGCATATCTTCTGCCTGTTTCTGAACTTGCATACATAGAACCATAAATGTGTGCTCTTCGGCTGTGAGATCCACCCATTCACAGCCAGTGGTTGTGGAGCATTTGTTCCCGTTGCTGTACTGTATTCTGTTGTGTGAATATATTCTGGCTTATTCTACTGTTAGTAGACATTTAGGGCTATTCTGAATAGTGCTACTCTGAACATGTGTTCTGGTGAACTTATTCTCTTGGGTATATCCTGGGAGAGTGCTGGCTGGTAGAGTATCTGTGATTTCAGCATTAATGGATGCTGCCAGTTTATCACAGCAGTTGCACCAGTTTACACTTGTGACACACACTGTCAGATGGTTTGGGTTAGCTCTACCTCACCAAGATTTGGTATTGTTTTTAATCCCTTTGACTATTTCAGTGAGTATGTAGTGGCATCTCTATTGTGGTTTTAAGTTTTGTTTCCTTGATGACTTACGAACTTGAGCATCTTTTCATAATGTTTGTTGACCTTCGCATATCCTCTTTCCTGAAGTGCCTCTTCAAGTCTTAATACACTAATATTTCTTTAGAATTACCTGCCTTTTTCCTGCTTAGCTATAGCTATTTTCTGTTTACTCTTTTATATATTCTACACTATGAGTTCTTTGTCGGATATATATAATAAAAAATCTTTTCTCCAAACCTGTGGCTTGTCTTTATACTCTTAATTGGTATTTTTTAATAACGTAATTTAAATTTTATGGAGTGCAGTTTATCAGCTTTTCAGTTATGGCTAATGCTTTATTGTGTCCTGTTTGAGAAGTGTTTTCCTATTCCAAAGTCATGAAGAAGATATTCTGCATTTCATTTTTAAAAAGTACTGTTTTACCTTTCAGTCTTAACATTTGCAACCCGTCTTAGATTTCATATTGTACACAGTGTAAGATGGAAGGTCAAGGTTCGTTTTCTTCTGCATAGATGGCCAGTTGACCCAGCACCACCTTGGGGAAAAAAAAATCTCTTTTCACTGTACTACTGGCGCCTTTCTCATAAGTCAGGCATCTGTATTACATGTGCACGTCTGTTTCTGGAGGCTTTTCTCTTCCATTGTTTATCTGTCCTCCTGTCTTAGAGACCGCAGCTTTCTAGTCGGTTTTGATACTTGGTTGTAAAGTGTTCTACCTTTGTCCTTAGTGATCCTTGGTTCCTCTTGGACGTTTGCATTTCCACATACATGGTCATGGGGTGGAACAACATGACACTTGACAAGCTGAATCCGTGACTATATGGAGATGCAAAAGTTTTTGTTTATATTAAAAAATACTTTGTGTAGTTAAAAGAATACCTGTAGCATATAAGCTGTGGTATCAACCCAAAAAGGTCTCCAGAACTGTGCCCCCGAGTTCTTTTACTTTATACTGTCTGGTGTGTTTCTATATGTTGTATAATTAAAATTGCTGACTTAGATGAAATCATGGCAAGAATGCTGTTCTGGTGCTTAATTGAATGTTCTCGGCCTCGAAAAATCCTACCCTTATTTAAGAGTGACTTGGTTTTCATCTCTGAAAATCTTCTCACATGTTCTGTTGTCTGTTTGGCTCTATTAGATGAAGCAGGATCATTCTTGGCTGTTGCAGATTGTCACTGACCCACTATGTGGTGGTATAAATATAAACATGTATATTCTCTAAGTGGGGAGGTTATAGTTTTGAAGAAAAACATTCTCAGTTTGCCCATTTCATAATAAACCTACACGAAGTAAAGTGCAGATTCTGGATGCAGGTTCCTTGAGAACAAATCCTGGCGGTGCTACTGACTTGCTCTAACCTTAAAGGTTAAGTTTTCGTGACACGGGAGTAGTAATAATACACATTTATAGGATTTTTGTGACGCTTGAATAAGATATGTGTATTGAATACCTAAATAATGCCTGTAACTGCACTTACTAAATGCTGGTAGTATATGATTATGATGGTGTGTGTATTGAATACCTAAATAATGCCTGTAACTGCACTCAGTAAATGCTGGTAGTATATGATTATGATGGTGTGTGTATATATAGCATCCAGTCATGAGAGCATTGTTGTGTTCATGTATTTTTTTTCATTAAACTTTTTATTTTGTAAAAGAACCCGTCAGTGCAGAAGACGGGGTTCAATCTCTGGTTGGGAAGATCGCCTGGAAGAGAGCATGGCAACCTTCTCCAGTATTCTTGCTCGGAGAATCCCATGAGCAGAAGCGCCTGGCAGGCTACAATCCATAGGATCACACAGAGTCAGACACAACTGAAGTGACTTAACAGTGCTGTGATAGTTTCAGGTGGGCAGCAGAGGGACTCAGCCATACATACACTTAAATCTCTTCTCCTCTAAACTCACCTGGGTCATGTCTTTTTAAAAGGTGGACTTCTGAGCCTTCCCTGGCGGTCCAGTGGTGAAGAATCTCCACTCCCACTGCAGGGGGTGCAGATTCAGTCACTGGTCAGAGAACTAAGATCCGACGTGGTGTGCAGTGTGGCCAAAAGAAAAATTATTTTATGTTAAATTCTGTTTGCACATTCAATGTTGATAACATCTAGGATTTTGTTTATTGTGGCAAAAATAAAATTTACCATCTAAAGTATTTTGGGGTGTACAGTTCAGTGATACTAGATACATTCACATACTTGTGCAAAAGTCACCACCATTTATCGGCCTAACTCTTCATCTTGTAAAACTGAAACTATACCTATTGAGCAGTAATTCCTCATGCTTCCTTCCCCTAGTTGTTGGCAGCCACCCTTATACTTTGTCTTTATGGTTTTGACCAACTTCAAATATGTGGAATCATACCCGTGTTTGTCTTTTTTGTGACTTGGCTTATTTCAGTTAGGATAATGTCCTCAAGGTCTGTCCATGTTGTAGCACATAGCAGATTCCTTCCTTTTTCAGGCTGAATAATACACTCCATTATACACGTGCGGCACATTTTTCATATCCATTTGTCCATCAGACGGGTACTTGGATTGCTTGCATGTTTTTCCTATTGTGAGTAATGCTACTGTGAATGAACATAGGTGTACAGGTATTTCTTTGAGAGCTTGCTTTCAACTCTTTTGGGGTATATACCAAGAGATGTAATTGCTGGATCACACAGTAATTTTTTTTAAATTGCCATACTATTTTTCACAGAGGCTACACAGTTTTTCATCATCTCCTTGTAGCCTAAGGGTTCCAATTTCTCCACACCCTCACCAATACTTTTCTCTTTTTTTTTATAGTAGCCATCCTAGTGGGTGTAAGGTGGTATCTCATAGTAATTTTGGTTTGCATTCTCTTGGGATTAGTGATATTTAGCATATTTCCATGTGCTTATTGGTCATTTCTGTATCTTCTTTGTAGAAGTATCTGTTCATGCCCTTTCCCACTTTTAAATTGAATGGTTTGGTTTCTCATTGAGTTTTAAGAGTATCTCTCTGTATTCTGGATGTTAATTCCTTACTGGATGTTGATTTGCAAATATTTTCTCCATTCTGTGAGTTGACTTTTTACTCTGTAGAATAGTGTGTTTTGATGTACAACGTTTTTACATTTTCATGAAATCTCATTTGTCTATTTTCTTCTGTTACTTGTGCCTGTGAAGTCATATTCAAGAAATCATTGCCAGACCCAGTGTTGTGAAAATTTTGTCCTGTGTTTTCTACTAACTTTCATTGTTTCGGCTTTTATATTTTGTTCATTGATCCGCTTTGAGTAACATGGCATTGGGTGAGAGTACAACTTCATTCTTTTGCAAGTGGATGTCCAGTTCTCCAAGCACCATTTATTGAAGACTGTTCTTTCCCCTATTCGGTAGTCTTGGCATCTTGTTAAAAGCCATTTGACCATGTCTGCAAGGGTTTATTTCCAGACCTTCTATTCAGTGTGTATGTCTGTCTTTATGCTAATACTGCACCATTTTGGTTACCATATCTTTGAGGTAAGTTTTCAAATCAGGAAATGTTGAGTCCTGTTTTGTTGATCTTTGTCAAAATTGTTTTAACTGTTCAGGTCACTTGAGATTCCATATGAATTTTAGGACAGGTTTTTCTGTTTCTACAAAAAGTCATTGGGGTTTTGATAGGGATTGCATTGAATCATTTTGAATAGCATTAACATTTTAACAATACGAAGTCTTCCAATTCATGAACATGGGAAGTGTTTACATTTATTTATGTTATCTTTCATTTTTTTTCAGCAGTGTTTCGTAGTTTTCATTTACAAGTCTTTTACCTTCTTGGTTAATTCCTAAGTACTTTATTCTTTTTAATGTTGTTACAAATGGTATTGTTTTTGTAATTTCCTTTTCAAATTGTTCATTGTGTCTGTGAATGCAGCTGATTTTGGTGTGTTGGCTTGGTATCTGCTGGCTTTGCTGAATTCATTTATTAGCTCTAACAGCATTTTTGTGGAGACTAGGATTTCCTGCATATAAGACTGTATTCTCCTCAAACAGATAATTTTACTTTTTCTTTCCAACTTGGATGCCTTTTATGTTTCTTGTTTAATTAATTTCTGTGGCTGAAACTTCCAATAATATGTTGAATAAAAGTGGTGAAAGCAGACATCTTTGGTTCCTGATCTTAAGAGAAAAAGTGTTCAATCTTTCACCATTGAATATGATGTTTTCTGTGGGTTTTACATATATGGCATTTATTATATGAAGGTAATTTCATTCTGTTCCTGTTCTGTTAAAAAGAGGGTTTGTTCAGGAAAGGATGTTGAATTTTTAATAACATTTATTTACTTGTTGGAGAAGACTCTTGAGAGTCCCTTGGACTGCAAGGAGATCCAACCAGTCTATTCTGAAGGAGATCAGCCCTGGGATTTCTTTGGAAGGAATGATGCTAAAGCTGAAACTCCAGTACTTTGGCCACCTCACATGAAGAGTTGACTCATTGGAAAAGACTCTGATGCTGGGAGGGATTGGGGGCAGGAGGAGAAGGGGACGACAGAGGATGAGATGGCTGGATGGCATCACCGACTCGATTGACATGAGTCTGAGTGAACTCCGGGAGATGGTGATGGACAGGGAGGCCTGGCATGCTGCAATTCATGGGGTCACAAAGAGTCGGACACGACTGAGTGACTGAACTGAACTGACTGACTGAGTTATTTGACTGCATCGGGTCTTAGTTCTAGTTAGGGTGTTGCCCTGAGATCTTGTTTTTTAGTGTCTTTTCTAGGTACAGATTTCCTTCATTGCACTGCTTTTGCTGTGGCCCTTAAGTCTTGAATGTTGTGTTTTGTTCTAATTTGTCTCTGAATGTTTCTCATTTCCCTTCTCAGTTCTTCTTTGATCCCTTGGTTGTTTAAAAGTGTTACTCAGTTTTTCTCAGTTTGTGAATTTTTCAGTTTCAGTTTTGTTACTGATTTCTAACTCCATCCTGTTGTTGTCAGAGAAGATACTTTGTATGATATCTTTAAAAATCTATGGAGACTTTATTTGTTGCCTGAAGTATGGAAAATGTCCGACAGACACTTGGTAGTGTGTGTTTGTTGTTGGGTAGAATGTTCCATGAGCTTTCCAGGTGGCACTAGTGGGGAAGAATCTACCTGCCAGTGCAGGAGACACAAGTAGTTTTGATTCCTGGGTGGTGAAGATCCCCTGGATGAGGAAAATGGCAACCCATTCCAGTATTCTTCCCTGAAAAATTCCATGGACAAGAGAAGCCTGGAGGGCTACAGTCCGTGGGGTTGCAAAGAGTCTGACATGACTGAACATGCACAACAGTGAATGTTCCATATATGTCTGTTAAGTCTAATTGGTGAATTTTGTTGTTTAGCTGCTGTACTTCCTTATTAAGTATCTTCTGTCATTTATTCACTATTCTGAGTGGGATATTTAAGTCTCTGACTGTTATTGTAGAACTGTTTCTCTCCCTTCAGTTCTTAGGTTTTGCTTCATGTATTTTGATAATTATATATTGTATAGTTATATTGAGGGTTTTATAACATATAAAGTCTTTTCTTGTCTGCATTAACTTTTATTAGTCTGTTTTGCCTGCCATAAGTATGGCCACCTCTGCTCTCTTCTGGTTACTGTTCGTATGTAATATCTTTTTATGTCCTTTCACTTTCCTTCTGTTTCTGTCTTTGGATCTCAAGTCGGTTTCTTGTAGATGAGACCTATGGGATCAAGTGTTTTTATCCATTCTGCATATCTCTGTTTTTTGATTGGAGAGTTTAATCCATTTACATCATTTAATTGCTGATAAGGAGAAGACTGAGATCAAATTGCCAACATCCACTGGATCATAGAATAAGCAAGAGAATTCCAGAAAAACATATACTTACGCTTCATTGACAAGGCAGAGGAACCAGAGATCAAATTGCCAACATCCGCTGGATCATGGAAAAAGCAAGAGAGTTCCAGAAAAACATCTATTTCTGCTTTATTGACTATGCCAAAGCCTTTGACTGTGTGGATCACAATAAACTGTGGAAAATTCTGAAAGAGATGGGAATACCAGACCACCTTACCTGCCTCCTGAGAAATCTGTATGCAGGTCAGGAAGCAACAGTTAGAACTGGACATGGAACAACAGATTAGTTCCAAATAGGAAAAGGAGTACATCAAGGCTGTATACTGTCACCCTGCTTATCTAACTTCTATGCAGAGTACATCATGAGAAACGCTGGACTGGAAGAAGCACAAGCTGGAATCAGGATTGCTGGGAGAAATATCAATAACCTCAGATATGCAGATGACACCACCCTTATGGCAGAAAGTGAAGAGGAGCTAAAAAGCCTCTTGATGAAAGTGAAAGAGGAGAGTGAAAAAGTTGGCTTAAAGCTCAACATTCAGAAAACAAAGATCATGGCATCCAGTCCCATCACTTCATGGGAAATAGATGGGGAAACAGTGGAAACAGTATCAGACTTTATTTTTGGGGGCTCCAAAATCACTGCAAATGGTGACTGCAGCCATGAAATTAAAAGACGCTTACTCCTTGGAAGAAAAGTTATGACCAACCTAGATAGTATATTCAAAAGCAGAGACATTACTTTGCCGACTAAGGTCCATCTAGTCAAGGCTATGGTTTTTCCTGTAGTCATGTATGGATGTGAGAGTTGGACTGTGAAGAAGGCTGAGCGCCGAAGAATTGATGCGTTTGAACTGTGTTGTTGGAGAAGACTCTTGAGAGTCCTTGGACTGCAAGGAGATCCAACCAGTCCATTCTGAAGGAGATCAGCCCTGGGATTTCTTTGGAAGGAATGATGCTAAAGCTGAAGCTCCAGTACTTTGGCCACCTCATGCGAAGAGTTGACTCATTGGAAAAGACTCTGATGCTGGGAGGGATTGGGGGCAGGTGGAGAAGGGGACAACAGAGGATGAGATGGCTGGGTGGCATCACGGACTCGATGGACGTGAGTCTGAGTGAACTCCGGGAGATGGTGATGGACAGGGAGGCCTGGTGTGCTGCCATTCATGGGGTCACAAAGAGTTGGATGCGAGTGAACTGACCACATTAAAGCCTTTGACTGTGTGGATCACAACAAACTGGAAAATTCTTCAAGAGGAGGGAATACCATATCACCTTACCTGTCTCCTGGCAAAACCTGTATGCAGGTCAAGAAGCAACAGTAAGAGCCAGACATGGAACAATGGACTGGTTTCAAATAGGGAAAGGAGTACATCAAGGCTGTATATTGTCAGCCTGCTTATTTAACTTATATGGAGAGTACATCATGCAAAATGCTGGGCTGGATGAAGCACAAGCTGGAATCAGGATCAGAGGGAGAAATGTCAGTAACCTCAGAGATGCAGATGACACCACCCTTATTGGCAGAAAGTGAAGAGGAACTAAAAAGCCTCTTGATGAGAGGAGAGTGAAAAAGTTGGCTTAAAACTCAACATTCAGAAAGCAAATTCATGGCATCCAGTCCCATCATCACTTCATGGCAAATAGATGGGGAAACAGTGGAAACGGTGACAGACTTTATTTTCTTGGGCTCCAAAATCAATGCAGATGGTGACTGCAGCCTTTAAATTAAAAGACGCTTGCTCCTTGGATGAAAAGCTATGACCAACTTAGCATATTAAAAAGGAAAGATGTTAATTTGCCAACACAGGTCCACATAGTCAAAGCTATAATTTTTCCAGTAGTCATGTGTGGATGTGAGAGTTGGACCATAAAGAAGGCTGAGTGCTGAAGGATTGATGGTTTTGAACTGCGGTGTTGGAGAAGACTCATGAGAGTCCCTTGCAGTATAAGGAGATCAAACCAGACAATCCTAAAGGAAATCAACCCTGAATATTCACTGGAAGGACTGATGGTGAAGCTGAAGCTCCGTTATTTTGGCCACCTAATGTGAAGAGCTGACTCATTAGAGAAGACCCTGATGCTGGGAAAGATTGAAAGCAGCAGCAGAAGGGGACAACAGAGGACAAGATGGTTAAATGGCATCACCAAGTCAATGGACATGAGTTGGAACAAGCTCTGGGAGATGGTGAAGGACGAGGAAGCCTGGCGTGCTGCAGTCCATGGGGTCACAAAGTGTCGGACACGACTGAGCGACTGAAAAACAACAGCAAAGAAGACTGACTTTTACCATTTTTCCTATATGCCTTATAGCCTTTTGTCTCTCCTTTTTTTTTTAACCTTGATATAAAGATTTTTTTTTATTTTTGCTGTTCAACAGTAAGCATCATGGACTTTATTTTCTGTTAAGTTTAAGCTGTTGTAATATTTTAAAGAAGAAATACTGGATAATCAACAATTTCACCAAAGAAGCCATAGCATTACAGGTCATGAAAAAGTGCCACTCCCTTTTTGAGATCTAATTTGAAAACATGAATATTTGAGAAACATTTAGACTTTTCCTTCATTCTTCATCCTCAAAAATTATAACACTAGAATCAAGAACTATGGTAAGACATATCATATTTAGCACCACGTGTGTAAAAAGCAAAGGATTTCTAGGTACCACTAAAAATAAAACATAAATATGTCTCTTCTAAAAGTTCATTCCTACTTTTTGGGTTTTAGTTAGTAGTCTAATAGTTGGATTTCAGTTCTATAGCAGAAAATGCTGTTCCTACCATTAATAACATGGGACACATATTAACAAGCTTCCCAGACAATCCGAGACATAGATATGCAACTGAGTCTGAGTCCCTCCGTGTGTAATAGGGAACCTCTCCAAAGACTGACACATGTATGATGACATTTATATACATAGCTTTACTGTATGTATGATGACACCATTTATATACATAGCTTTACTCTCATCTGGTTTCAGGTTTTACTTTTTCAAAAAGTATAGGAGAGGCTATCCTACCATTGACCTTGAACTTTTCTATGCTGTACCTGATAGAATCCGATCTCGTGGGGTAGGAAGATGTTAATTTTCTGGGGATCTCTTAGAGTGTCAACAGCCAAGACCCCAGATATCTGCATGTATGCGTCCTGAAGGGGCAGAGCCAGGGATGACCCATTGTGATCACTCTTCTTGTGGGAATGGTTCCAGAAGTAGATGTTCCCATGGTGCTGAACTTGGGGGACGTGTATTGGCTTCCCTTCATCCACTACTGTAAAGCTGAGGAACAGGAATATGAGAAAAGGAGAAAGGCACAGAAGAGGGCTTTAGACTAAGCCATGCAGGACACTAGATCAGTCCATCCATAATCATTAGTGTTATATGTCAGAGAAGTGGACTCAGATAAAATTACCAGTTTGGAGAGTCTGACTTGAGAGAAAGATTTTTAAAAATAAGCTTAATAGTGTGTATATCAAACAAAGACTGTACAGAAAAAAATGAGGATAGATGAGCCAGATACAGTCAGATTAGGGGGACACAATGGAAAGGGCTAGAAACTAAGAGTGATTATGTTATAATGGCTGTAATATGAATCCAGCTGCTTTTGATTTGGGACTATAAGTGTTATTGGCCAGATATTGCTACAAAGAGATATAATGTCAATAAAAGTTGACATAGAGTTCTTACACTGTGACAGGCAAAAAAAAAAAAAAATTAGATCATAACAGAAAACATATATAAACAAGATGTTGTTGTTTAGTCGCTAAGTCATGTCCTACTCTTTTGCAACCCCATGGCGGGTAGCCTACTAGGCTCCTCCATCCGTGGAATTTCCTAGGCAAGAATACTGGAGTGGGTTGCCATTTCCTTCTCCATGTCTCTCATTTTCTGCATTCTTGTCCTCTGTGTTTAGCTGATGTTTTTGTAGTGAAATGTTTAAATTCCTTCTTAATTTTTGGTGTGTAAATTCTGTAGCTATTTTTGTGGTTGCCATGGAGATTACATTTAATGTCAAAGTTATAAGACTATAATTTGAGTTTATAGCAGCTTAACTTCAGTAACATAGAAAAACTTCTGCTCTTTCGCAGCTCTGTCCCCACCCCTTTCCGTTTTTGATGTCATAAAATTATGTCTTTATACTACTGTGTACCTCAAAAGATGAAATTCTTTCAGACACGTTAGTCCCCTAAATTATGTAGACAATAAGATTGGGAGTTATAAACAAGAGTTACAGTAATACTGGCTTTTACATTGTTTTTTTCCCTTAAATGTATCAGTTTCTTAAATCATGTAGGAAAAGGGTACAGCTACCAACCGTTGTTAGCAGTCATGCTTGCTTCTGTAATTGCCGATTTATTTCCCTGTGTTGAGATCTTTTTTCCTCCATGTGGTCTCAGGTTGCTGTCCAGTGTCCTTACGTTTCCCCTTGCTGGGCTGCTTTGAGCATTTCTTACAGGGCTGGTTGGTCACAAGCTCCCTCAGCTTTTGTTTATCTGGACATATCTTGATTTCTCCCTCACTTTGGGAGGACAGTATTGCTGGATACAGGATTCTCAGTTGAGAGTTCTTTTTCTTTTAACAATTTGACTCTTGGCCTTCGGTTTTCTGGCCTCAGTGGCTTCTGATAAGAAATCTGTTGATAATCTTATTGAGGATCCTTGTATGTGATGATTTGCTTCTCTCTGCTCCTTTTAAGGTCGGTCCTCTGTGTCTTTTTCTCTTAAAAATGTGATTATAATGTGGCTTGGTGTGAGTCTCTTAGAGTTCACTTCACTTGGAGTTTTTTCTACCTTCATTGTTTATATTCATTTTAATCAAATTTCAGAAGTTCCCAACCATTATCTCTTATCAGATATTCTCTCTGCCTCCATCCCCACATCTCCTCCTTCTCCTGGGCTTCTCAGGAAGAATTTGTTAGTCTACATAATTAATGGTGTCCCACATGTCCCTGGTGTTGTGTTCATTTACCTTAAATCTTCATTTTAAAGTATTCACTTACTTTTTGGCTGTGCTGGGTCTTCGTTGTGCAGAGGTTTTCTCTAATTGTGCTGAGTCCAGGCTACTCTCTAGTTGTGGTACGTGGGCTTCTCATTGCAGTGGCTTCTTCCATTGCAGAGCATAGGCTCCAGAGTGCATGGGCTTAGTTGCAGCATGTAGGATCTTAGTTCCCAGACCAGGGATAGAACACATGCCCTGCATTGCAAGGTAAATTCTTAATCACTGGACCATGAGGGAAACCCCTTAAATCTTTTTTCTTTCTGTTCTTAAGTCTTGACAGTTTTCATTGTGCTATCTGTAGGTTCACTGATTTTTCTGCTTGGTCAAATATGCTGTTGAAACTATCTAGTGAAATTTTCATTTCAGTTAGTGCATTTTTCAGCTGCAGAATCTTTTTTCTTTTTTTCATTTGGTTTTGAGGTTTTCTTTCTCTCTCTCTCTCTCTCTTTTTCGTCCGTGCTGTGCAACTTGTGGGATCTGAGTTCTCTGACCAGGGATTGAACTTGGGCCCTTGTCAATGAGAGTTCGGTGTCCTAACCACCAGACTGCCAGGAAATTGCTAGGTTTTCTCTCTCTTTATTGACATTTCCATTGTTCATTTCACACATTGTTTTCTTGACTTTCTCTACATTATCCTTTAGTTCTTTGAGTATTTTCAAGATTGTTTAAATTCTTTGGCATATTTGCCATTAGGTCTTTTTCAGGGACAGTTTTACTGATTTTTTTTTTCCTTTGAATACTATCCTATTTCTTTGTATGCCTTGTGATTTTTTTCATTGGATGCTGTATGTTTGAATCTAATAATATGAAGAGTCTGGAAAATTAATTCTCCTCCTTCACCATAGTTTGCTGTTTTTTATGGTTTTGCTTTGTTTTGGTTATTGTAGCCTGCTTCTGTCAAGGATCAGCCTGAGGTGTCTTCTCAGGTGTTTATTGAGCCTTTCCCTGGGCACATGCAGCCGCATTCTAACTTTCCCCATACATGCAGTTGTTTTAGAATGCTGTAGTCTTTAATATCTAGCTCCCATGAGAAAAAGTGAAAAATAAAGGATGAAAGTGGGAGGCAAGATTGGGGGAATGGCACCAACCCATTTAATCTTCTGCAAGCCACTTCAGCTGGAGACGGTGGGTCTTGCAGCAATTGGATAGTGCAACAACAAGGTGCAAGAATGGCTGCCTACCTGCATCTGGACCTTTGTGACCAGAAGGAACAGTCAGTGATCAGAGCACAGATCACAGTATTTGCAGGAGACGGTCCTTTTTGCATACTCTTACTCCCACAAACTGTCCTAACTGTTACAGGAACATGTGGGCATAGATGGCGTTTACTGTGCTGAGAGCTGAAATTGACTGAAATTAACAGCAATTTACCATCTGAGTTTTCCCTTTGAAGTTGCAAACCTTCAACAGACTCCAGAGTCCTGAAATAGTTGCATCCTTATAGATTCACTAGTAGAGTTGTTGCCTAGCTGGTGAGACAGATTCCTGGTGCTTCCTCCTCTTCTGTCTTCCCAGAGCCCTCCTAACACTTAGGATTTTAGTTGTAATTTTGATATGTGTGGTATACATACATCAGGTATTTAGATTTTAGTAACTTCCACTGGTTTCTTAGATTATCATTTTTTACTTGATTCATTTTTGGACTGGTTTGCTTGACTTTCCTAAATTAAGGGTAGCATACTTATTTAAGAAATTGCTAAAACCATTGTACACACTAATAAATTTTACAGTACCCACATAAGTACTACTTTCATTACCAGTACCCCCCAAAGACCCCATTGTTTTCCCTAAAGATCACATTTCCCTTTCTCCAGATGCAACCATTATTTTTCTGTGTTTTCTTTGATGTATGTTATTCCCATGCCTATAAAACTAAAATGTATCTAAAATTTGAACTTTATTATATGCTTTTATGAAACTCATGTTGCATGCAACTGTAATTTGTTAACATTGATGGCTGTGTACAGTATCATGAAATACCTAAGTTTTCAGTTTTGATGTTCAACATTAGGTTGTTTCTAGTTTGGGGCTGTTAAACAGTGATGGAATGAATTTTATTGTGCATGAATCCTGGCACACGAGCTCCCTAAGTTTGAGATTCTTTAAAATTAATAGATAATTCCAAACTTGCCCCAAAGAAGCTGTACTATCGTACAGTACTTTCCCACCAGCAGGGTGAGTTAGTGCCAGCTGCTTCATACCCGCATCAAGTACTGAAATTATCAACTCTTTTTCACGTAGCTGTTCTTGTGGATGGAGTGTTACCTCATTATGGTTTGAAATTTGTATCTTCCGAATACCTACTGAGGTTTTAACGTTTTCATGCTGTTGTTGGCCACTTCAAATACTGTCCTACCGTGTAGTTATGCAGAGTCGTGGATGCTGTTCTCAGTTGGGTGAGTCAGATTTGTAGGCAGTATTTATTCTGGCAGAGACCTTTGTTGGATAGATGCATTGCTAATATTACCCGCATTTGGGGCTTATCTTTTTAGTCTCCTAATGTTGTCTTTTGATGAGGATAAGTTCTTCATTTTAAGATGGTTCCAATTAATTGATTTTTAAAATTTTCAGTTAGCAGTTTCATGCCATACTTCAGAAATCTTTCTCTCTTGAGGAAATGAGGATGTTTCTTGTGTTAATCCTTTGAGAAGCCTTCTTGGTTGACTCTTTGGATAATATTGTAGATGGAATTATTTAAAAATTTGTTTCCTAATTATTTTCTAGTACATAGAAAAAAAGCTTTTTGCATATTACCTTCAGTGAACTTGATAAATTTACTTCATAAACTTGCTAAACACCAGCAAGAGTTTACTTATAGATTCTTAAGGAATTTTCTACATACACAAGTACGTTGTCTGCAGATTATAAATGTTTTGTTCTTCTTTTCCAGTCCTTCTGCTTTTTTCCCATTAATTATTTCACTGGCTTCAGTTACGCAGTAGAGTGTTGAGTAGAAGTGACAATAACAAGCATCTTTTATCTTGTTTCTGGTCTTGTGGGAGGGGTTATAGGAATGGGTGTCTTCAGCATTTCACCATTAAGTGTTAGCTGAAGTTTTTTAGATACTCTTTTACTTGGCTAAGGAAATTAATTTATTTTTAGAATTTGCTGAGAAGGCTTTTTGAAAGTCATGATTGGATGTTAAATGATTTCAGGTTTTTCTGCATCTGTTCATTTGACTTTTCTCACTCTAAAAAAAATATATGTGGTTTTGGGACATTCCTGGTGGGCCAGTGGTTGAGAATCTGCCTTTCAGTGCAGGGGATACAGTTCCATCCCTGGTTGGGGAACTGAGATCCCATGTGCTGCAGGATAACGAAACCTGCAACAAAAGATGCCTGCATGCTGCAGTGAAGACCCAGCGGAGCCAAAAGATTTAAAGCAATTAAAGCCAAAACGAAACACGTGTAGATAACATTTAGAAAAAAATACCCAAGTAAACCCAACTTGGCTTTAAACCACGCTTGGAATAAACACAACTTGGTGATTAAGTATTTTATTTAGTCTGTTCCTGGAATTGATTTGCAAATGTTGTCTTTAGGATTTTTCTGTTAATGCATTTGAGATCAGCTTGTAATTTTCCTTCCTTAAAATATCTTCGTATCAGGGTTATATTGGCCT
Organism: Oryx dammah; assembly: GCF_014754425.2. Taxonomy (NCBI): domain Eukaryota; kingdom Metazoa; phylum Chordata; class Mammalia; order Artiodactyla; family Bovidae; genus Oryx; species Oryx dammah. The sequence continues at coordinate 46,132,017 of NW_024070200.1, forward strand.
CTTGAAACAAAAGAGAAAGTTCCTTTTTTTCCTGTTCTTGGGGAGAAAGTTTGTACAATTTACAGTACTTGTCCTTAAATTTTGGTTTTATTTACTGGGGAAAAAACCTGTGCCTGGAGTGTTTTGTTTATTATTTTTTGAGGGAGTGGTTTAAATTATGGGTTCAGTTTTTTTTAACTAGATAAAGAATTATTTATATACTCTGTTTCTTTTAAGTTTTGGTAAGTTGAGTTTTTCTAGGAATTTCTCCATTGCATTTAAAATTTCACGTTCATTGGCATAAATTTATATATAATAGCCATTCTTTGTTTTAAAGTTACCAGTATTCTTTATTTCCTTTTACTTACTCAGGTATAATTGACATTTACAATTTTACTAAATTTAGGTGTATAACATATTTGATATTGGTATATACTGTGATCACCATAGTCTAAGTAACATATCATACATAAAGAATTTTTTTCTTGTGATGAGAACTTTTAAGATTTATTCTCTTAGCAGTTTTAAAATATGCAGTGCTGCTGCCTCTGTTTAGGCACTAAGTCACGTCCGACCTTTGCAACCCCGTGAACTGTAGCCCACCAGGCTCCTCTGTCCATGGGATTTCCCAGGCAAGAATACCGGAGTGGGTTGCCATTTCCTTCTCCAGGGGGTATTCCTGACCCAAGGATCTAACCCAAGTCTTCTCCTTGGCAGGCAGATTGTTTACTGCTGAGCCAACTGAAGATACCAGGCTGTGTACTACATCCCTTTGACTTATTTTGTAATTGGAAGTTGATAGCTTTTGATTTTCTTCAGTCATTCCCCATTTCTTCCCACCCCACATCTGACAATCTCCAATCTGTCTTTGTATCTGTGAACTTGGTGGCAGTTTTTTTTTTTCATTTTTAGATTCCATGTGTAAGTGAGATCATGTAATACTTGTCTTTGTCTGACTTATTTCCCTTAGCATAATGCCCTCCATACATGTTGTCAGAAATGGCAAGATTTCATTTCTTTTTTACAGTTGAATAATATTCAGGCTTCCCTGGTGGCTCAGATGGTAAAGAATATGCCAGCAATGTGGGAGACCTGGTTTTGGTCCCTGGGTTGGGAAGATCCTCTGCAAGAGGGCATGGCAACCCACTCCAGTATTCTTGCCTGGAGAATCTCCATGGATGGAGGAGCCTGGTGGGCTACAGTCCATGGGTCTCAAAGAGTGGGACACGACTGTGCAACTAAGCAGCAGCAATATTCTGGTGAATATTCTATTTACATTAAATTTATCTGTTTATCTGTTGATAGACCCTTTGATTGTGTCCGTATTTCGGCTCTTGTAACTAATGCTGCAGTGAACCTGGGGGTGCACGTATCTTTTCAAGTTGTGTTTTCATTTTCTTCAGATAAATAACCAGAAATAGAATGTCAAGATCATATGATAGTTCCAGTTTTAATTTTTAAATCTCCATGATGTTTCCTGTGACGGCTACGCCAGTTCCCACCTGCACTGCACAGGGGTTCCTTCTGCCTGCACCCTCGCCAACGCTCATTATTTCTTATCTTTCTGATAATAACCCTTCTAACAAGTATGAGGTGATAACTCATTGTGGTTTTGGCTTGCATTTCCCTGGTGATTAGTGATGTGTAAAGCATCTGTGTCTTCTCTGTAAAATGTCTGTTTTGGTCCTCTGCCCATTTTTTCTTAAAAAAATTTTTTTTTTTTTTTGCTTTTAAGTTGTATATATTTTCTATGTATTTTGAACATTAACCTCTTACCAGATACATGATTTGCAAACACTTTCTTCCATTCAGAAGATCACTATTTCATCTTGTTGCCAGTATATTTACTGACATCTTGACAATGATAATCTGTACTTTTTTTTTCCTTTTAGTTAATTGTTTTAAAAATGAACTTTTGGCTTTGAATTTTGTACCCCACACTGATGTATTTTTATATGTCAGTTAGTTTTTTTCTTTTCTTCCTGTTGCTTTCTTTGGGTTTTATTTATCGTTGTTTTTCTAAGTTCTTGAAGTGAACGTACTTGGATACCAAGTTATCTACGATTTAGATACCATATATAATGGTCGACACTTATATAATGTGTCGACCACTTTAAAATGAACAATTAATTGGTTTTAGTGTACTCAGAAAATTATGAAACCATATCATTCCTTTCTTAGTTCCAGAACATTTCCATCACATCAAAAAGAAGACCCCCTACCTATTAAATGTCACTCCTATCTACCATTCTCCCATACCTTGGCACCACTAATCTGCTTTTAATCTCCATGGATTTGCCTACCCTGGATATTTCATGTATGGAATGATAGAATATTTGGTCTTTATGTTGGGCTTCTTTCACTTAACATAGTGTTTTCAACATACATCACCATGAATCAACACTGTTCCTTGTTCTGGTTGAGTAATAGTTCATAATATGGACTTGTCACTTTCTTTATCCATTCATCAAAATGACTATTCTGGGTTGTTTCTGCTTTTGGCTATGATGAATAACACTGTTAAGAACATTTATACAGAAGTTTTTACATGGAAATATGTTTTCAATTTTCTTAGGTATATACCTAGAGTAAGTTTCTGGATCATGTAGTATCTCACTGTTTAACTTTTTGATAAACTGCCAAACTGTTTTCCAAAGCAGCTGCCCCATTCTACTTTCCAACCAGCGATGTATGAGGGTTTCGATATCCTCATCAGTACTTTTAATTATCTTTTTTATTATAGCCATTCTAGTGGGTGTGAAGTTTTATCTCATTGTCACTTTGATTTTTCTAATGATGTTGAGCTTATTGGCTATTTTGTGTTTTCTTTGGACAAATATCTGTTTAAATCCCTAGCTAATTTTATGTATTTATTTTTTTACTGTTGAGCTTTGAGTTCTTTATATAGCCTAGATGTTACACTCTATCAGATGTATGATTTGCATATATTTTCTCCATTCTGTGGGTTGTCTCTTCACTTTCTTGATAGTGTTTTCTCTTCTAGCACAAAAGTTTTTAATTTTAATGAAGTCTGATTCATTTATTTTTGCCCCTTTTTGCTTGCTAGTATTTTTGATATCATATCTGAGACACCATTGGCTGATCAGTGTTGCAAAGGTTTATCCCTATGTTGTCTTCTAAAAGTTTTCTAGCTCTAGTTACCACATTTAGCTTTATGATCCATTTTTTGTTAATTTTTAAATGTGTTGTAGGATGAGCATCCCAACTTCATTCTTTTGCATACAGATACTCAATTGTCCAAGAACTATTTGTCGAAAAGAATATTCTTTCCCCACTGAATGATCTTGGCATTCTTCGAGAAAATCAGTTGACCATAAACGCCAGGATTTACTTCTGAACTTGCAGTTCTGTCCCATTGACAAAGCCAGTAGTACCACACAGTCTTGATTACTGGGGCTTGGTAGTACATTTTGAAATTGGGAAATATAAGTCTTCCAACACTAAGGTGGCTTGAGGTATTCTTGGTCACTTATATTTGCATATGAATTTTAAGACCAGGTTGTTAATTTCTGCAGAACAAGCAACTGAGACTTTGATCTGTAGATTGATTTGGAAACTATTGCTATTCTAATAGTAAGTCTTTTAACCATTGAGCATGAGATATCTTTAATTTCTTTTCAACAGTGCTTCATAGTTTTCTATGTATGTCTCTGTACTTTATTTGTAAGTTTTTTTTTTAATGCTGTTGTAAATGAAATTTTTTCTTAATTTTATTTTCAGATTATTCACTGCTAGTGTATAGGAATAGAACTATTTTTGGGTATTGATGTTGTATTAATACCTGCTACTTTGCTAAACTGAATGTTAGCTCTAATTGCTTTTTTTGTGTATTCCTTTTTGGACTTTCTTTATCTAAGATCATGTCTTCTGCAAATAGTTTTATTTTTTCCTTTTCAATCTAAATGTCTTTTATTTAGATTGCTGCCCAGTTGCTCTCCGTAGAACTTTCAATGCAATTTTGAATAAAAATTACAAGAATTAGGCATTCTTGTCTTATTCCAGTCATATGGGGAAAGTTTTCAGTCTTTGACCATTAAGTATAAGCTTAGATATGGGGTTTTTGTAGAAGCCCTGTATCAAGTTGAGGTTGTTCCTTTCTGTCCTTAGTTTATGGAATTTTCTAAATCAGGAAAGGGTGTTTTATTTTGTCAAATATTTTTTATGGGTCTGTTGAGATGATTAAGTACTTTTTGTCCTGCCGCTGCTGCTGCTAAGTCGCTTCAGTCGTGTCCGACTCTGTGCGACCCCATAGACAGTAGCCCACCAGGCTCCCCTGTCCCTGGGATTCTCCAGGCAAGAACATGGAGTGGGTTGCCATTTCCTTTTCCTAGTATGGTATATTTCACTGATCAGTTATCAAGTGTTGAGTCAGCCTTGCGTTTTGGGGAAAAGTCTGATTGGGTCATGATGTGCAATCCTCTTTATATGCTACCACATTTGTTTTGCTAGCATTTTGTGAAGGATTAATGTGTTTATTTTCATGTGTCTTATTCATAATAAAGTAGTTCTGATTTTCTTGTGATGTCTTTGTCTACTTTTGATTATTGGGCCATACTGACCTCACGACTGAGTTGTTAAGTATTCTCTTCCCTTTTTTTGGGTGGGAAGATAAAGAATTATAATTTGAAGAATTGTAATTTCTTTTTAAGCCTTGAAGAATTCACCAGTAAGGCCATTTGGCCCTGGACTTTTCTTTGTGGGAAGTTTTTTGATTATTGTTAGGCTGTTTGCTTATTGTAGATATATTCAAATTGCCTATATCTTTTTATATCAGTTTCAGTAATTTGTGCCTTTGTTAAAATTTGTTTCACATAGGTTTTCTAATTTGGCATACAGTTATACAAGAGATAGTGACCTCTTTTAGTTTCTGTAATCCCTTTTTATTTCTTTTAAGGTTGGTAGTAATGTTGCCACTTTTCATTACTGATGTTAGTAATTTGAGTCCTTGATCCCCACCCCACCCCCCCATGATCAGTCTAGCTTAAGGTTTGTCAATTTTGCAAGTGTTTCAAGGAACTAACTTTTGGTTCTTGACTTTTTCTCTATAGTTTTTCTAGTCTTTATTTCTGCTTTAGCTTTTTTTGCTTTGTCTCTTCTGCTTGCTTTTTGGTTTTGTTTGTTTCCTGGCTGTTTTTCTAGTTCCATAAAGCATAATGTTAGGTAATTCATTAAAGGTCTTTTTTAGTATAGGCACTTACAACTATAACTTTCCAAGTATTGCTTTCACTGTATGACTTAAATTTAATATTTTGTTTCTTCATTCATTTTTTTCTATGTGATTGCTTCTTTGAGCTACTGCCTGTGTTTAATTTCCATATATTCATGAATTTTCCATTTTTTTTTATAGATTTCTGATTCTATTGTGTTCAGAGAATATTCTTTGTATGATTTGAGGCCTTTCAAATTTGTTGTTGTTTTATGCAATTACATTTGGTCCGTCTTGGAGAATGTTCAGTATCCACTTGAGAAAGCCGTGATTTCTGCTGTTACTGGGTGGAGCATGCTAGAGATGGCTTTGGTTCTAGCTGGTGCATAGTGTTCACGTCTTCTTTTTCCTGCTGGTCTTCTGTCTCCTTGTCCTTTTCACTATTGAAATTTTGGAATTGATGTTTCCAACTATTACTGTGAAACACCTATTTATCCTATCAATTGTCAGTTTTTACTTCATATATTTTAGTGTTCTGCTTTTAGGTTCATCTGTGTTTATAACTGCTATATTTTGATGGATTGACCCTTTTATCATTATAAAATATCCTTATTTGCCTCTAATAATAATTTGTCTCATGGTTTATTTTCTCTGATATTAGTGTAACCACTCCACATTTCTTTTAGTTACTCTTTGCAGGATATATGTATGTATGTATGCATGTATTTCCATCTTTTTACTTTTAACCTGTTTGTTTCTTTGAACCTAAAGTGTCTCCACAGCATATATTTGGATCATGGTTTTCTAAAATCCATTTTAAAAAATCTTTTAACTGGACAATTTAGTCTACTCACATTTAATGTAATTAATGGTAAAGTAGGATATACATCTAGGGCTTCCCTGGTGGTTCAGTGGTAAAGAATCCACCTGTCAAGCAGGAGACATGGTTTTGATTCCTGAGTCGGGAAGATGCCCTGGAGAAGGAAATGGAAACCCACGCTAGTATTCTTGCCTGGAAAATTCCATGGACAGAGGAACCTGGCGGGCTGAGTCCACGGGATTGCGAAAGAGTCAGACACAACTTAGCGACTAAACAGCAACAGCAGGGTATGCATTTTACCATTCCGCTGTTTGTTTTCCAGGTATCTTGTTGTTTTTTTTTTTTTGTCTATTCCTCATTAACTGCTTTAAGTAGATACTTCCTAGTGTATCATTTTACTTTCCTTGTCCTTCATAGTATTTTCGTTTTGGCCACACTTTGTTGCTGCAGGCAGGCTGTCTCTAGTTGTAGAGAGCCGGGGCCACCCTCCAGTTGGAGTGTACGGGCTTCTTACCGTGGTGGCCTCCCGTGTTGCGAAGCACGGGCTCCATGGTGCCTGGCCTTCAGTAGTGGTGACTGATGGACTCCAGAGCACAGGCCCAGGAGTTGTGGTGCACAGGCATCATTGCCCAGTGGCTTTGGGATCTTCCTGCACCAGGGATTGAACTGGGGTCCTTGGCATTGCAATGCAGATTCTTAACCACTGGACCACCAGGGGAAGCCCTTTTATGGTATTGTCTGAGTTATTTTCTTAATGGCTGCCTTGGAGGTTACAACTAGCATTTGAATTCATGACAGTCTAGTTCAGATTAATAATAATTTAATTTCAGTAGTACAGCTGACCCTGAACATGGATTTAAACTGCATGGGTCCATTCATATGCAGATATTTTTCAGTGTTGGTTGAATTCTGGCAGTGTGGAGGAGGGCTGAATAGAAGGTATATGAAGATTAACCCCTGCATTGTATGTAAAAATTCTGTTCCAGTATTGCTGCATTCCCTCCCTCTTCTGTGCTGATGTTATAAAAGTTACATTACATGCATTGTATGCCCATCAACACAGATTTAAAATTACTGTTTTATTCAGTTATCTTTTAATAAGAGAAAATTTTAAACAAAAATACTTTCATGGTGTCTTTAGCATTTACCTATGTAGTTACCTTTTGTGATGTCTTTGTTACTTTGTGTGGGTTAAAGTAACTGTCTCGGTTGTCTTTTCATTTTAATCTGAAGGACTGGCTGCCTTTAGTATTTATGTAGCGGCAAGTTTGCCAGTAACAAACTCTTTCTGGTTATATTTGGGAATATTTTATTTTCAAAATATTGTTTTGTTGGCCATAGAATTCTTGGTTGAGTTTGTTGTTTTAACACTGTGAATATGTTGTCTTACTGTCTCTTGGCCTCCATGATTTCTTATGAGAAGTCAGATGTTAATCTTATGGAGGCTATATGATGAGTTGGTTTTCTCTTGCACATTTCAAGATTCTCTTTGTCTTAGGGTTAGGTTCTCTGAGTTCATCCTACTTGTTCATTTAATTTCTTGTATGTATCAATTGGTTTTCATCAAATTTGGGATATTTTTTGTCATTTTTCTTCACGTATTCTTTCCCCTTTTTCTGTCCTCTCTTTTTGGGACTTCTAGATTGTTATCCCAGAGGTATCTAAGACTGCTCGTTTTTCTTCATTCCTTTTTCTTTCTCTTCCTCAGACTGGATAATCTCAGTGGACTTATCTCCAGATTCACTGATTCTTTCCTCTGCCTGTTTAAGTCCTAAGACTCTGTAGGGAATTTTTCATTTCAGTTGTTGTACTTGTCAGTACCACAATTCCTAATCGGTTCTTTGTGTGTGTGTGTGTATATATATATATATAAAATAATTTATGTTTCTTTAGTGGTTTTTTGTTTGGCATGTCTGCCAAGAAAAAACAGAAGAAAAAATAGAGTTTACTTGGAGTCTTAGTAATTGCAATTTAGGAGACCCAGATTTAGCTAAAACTGAAAGAGTGTTCCAAAGAAGAGAAGCAGTTGGGGTGATGGTGGCAAAAGCCATAAGGGCTACAAGGTTGTCAGAATCATCTAGCAAAAATTGTGATTGGCCCTGACACAAGAAAGGAAACATTTGCTTCTAAGGGATAGGCTGTCTAGAGGGTTCAGTAAGTATCTAGAGTTGAAACATGGGCAAATGTTCTGGATGCCTGTGTTAAGAAAATATGGTCAGAAGGTCAGGTTCCATTCGGGCTGAGGCATGTGTAAGTCGCTTCCTCGGTGGCCTCCGGCACTGTTGTAGACAGCTTCTTCAGCAGTACAAACTCCATGTCGGCTTTCCTTTCACAGGTGAGACATTGTTCTTATACTATAGTTTTTCTGCCATTTTCTCTTTTAGCTCTTCAAACATAGTTAACATAGGGACTTCCCTGGTGGTCCAGTGATTAGGACTTCACCTTCCAATGCACAGAGTGCAAGTTCAATCCTTGATTGGGGAGCTAAGATATCACATGCCTTGTGGCCAAAAAAAAAAAAAGTAAAACAGAAGCAGTATTATAACAAATTCAATAAAGACTTAAAAATAGTTAAAAATATTATAGCTGCTTGAAGTCTTGGTCTAATACTTGGAATGGCTGATCTAAGTCATCTTTTTCCCCCCCTGTGAATGAGAAAAAACATTTTCTTTGCATATTTTGTAAATTTTGAATTGAAAGGGGGACACTAAATTATTTAAATGACAAGTCTGAAAATCAGATTACCTGTTCTCAGAGTTTGCCATTCTCTTTGTTGTTACTCAGTGACTTTTTCTCAGCTAATTCTGTGAAGGTTATTTTTTTCTTCATGTGTCCACTGAAATCTTTTTGGTTATCTTAGTGGTCAGCTAATGACTAGACAGAAATCTCCTTACATGCCTAGAACTGGTCAGTCCCTTGGTCTTTGCCAAGGGGCCCAGAGTGCCTTCTTCACTGAGCCTTACAGCTTATTGACTCTACAGTAGCCTTCACTTCCCTGCTGGTGCAGAGCCTCAAAGTTAATCAAACTGAGAGCTTAGGGCCTTCCAGATTTCACAGGAGCATGTTGAGCTATTTCAAGTCCCCTGTGGGTATCTTATTCCCCTGCTTTTCCCAGTAAACTTTTTTGGTAGTCCGTTTGCCTAAACTGTTATTTACTACCTGAGGCACCAGATTAACAGTTGCCTTTGATTGTTTGACAAACTTGACCTAGAGAAAGCTTTCTCATTCTTGGTGAGCTCCAAAGACAACCTCTAAAAATGGAAACTTCCACAGAACTACCGGAAAAATCAAGTAATGACAACCTCTGGGAATGGGATCTGAGCTCCAATCCTGTTCTGCCCCTTCTGGTGGCTTCCGGGATGCTATTAATAATCTTCTCTGTGACAGTGAGCTCTTCGTTTTCAAGCTTGCTGGAGAGCTAGGGAGAAGGAGATGGGAAGAGTCCAAATTAAAAGGCCACAAAGTGTGCTGCTGTTACTGGGCTTCAGGTCTTTTGTAGTTGTGATTTAAATCATGTTTTCGATCCCTGCAGACCTTTGTTTAATTTTCAGTGTTCTGAAAAAGTTCATCTGACAATTTCTGCTGATTTTCTTGTCACCAAGTCTAAGCTCCGTCTTCTTGCCACAAAACAGGCCAGGAATCAGGAGTTGAGGTGTTGAGGCAAGGGATAGCGACTGTATTTGGAAAGCTGGGTGTCTGCGAAGATACTGGACTTAAAGTCTGGATGCCAGTTTCTTCTTTGGAACAGAGAAGGGAAGGAGGAAGTAAAGTAAAAAGGCCATGAGTCTTGCAAAGTATCGCCTAATTTAGCCAACTTCTGGAAGGGGATGTGTTCATTTCTTCTTCCTGCAGGCACTCACTGGTGGGCAAGGCCAGGGTGTCTCCCTGTGAGCTGAACAAAGGCACTTTAGTTTAATATCAGGCGGAGGGCAGGGTTCCCTGAGGCAGGGCATTATGTATGCTTACGCTACAGACAGCATCCTTTCAGTGATGAGAGTATCAATAACAAAAGGAAGCAAAGGTTAAAGTGGAAGAAACAGATCCAACATGGAGTCAGGTTTTGTTCTTCCCTGTTACATTGCCACTGCTTTTATGGAGGAAAGAATTTTCAAGAGGTCCTTGTTCTGCCATTTCACTGACATCATCCTGATCATTGACTTTTGATCTTTGAAATACTAGCACCACAGGCTGTACGTTTCCTTCTGCACATGGGTTTAAGTGCATTCTATGACTTGTGATGTCTTCTAATTCTCATTCAGGTAAAAATACTTTCCAAATTCTATTGAATATCTTGTTAACCCCTACAGAAATGTGTGGTTTAACGTCAGAACATTTGGAACTTTGTTGAATGCTTACTTTAAAAATTATTGTTAAAATATTTATTTAGCTGCACTGGGTCTTAGTTGTGGCTGTGGGATCTTCAGTCTTTGCAGCATGCGGGTTCTTCAGTTTTGGCATGCAGACTCTTAGTTGCAGCTAGCGGTATCTAGTTCTCTGACCAGGAATCAAACCCAGGCCTTCTGCATTGGGAGCAAAGTCTTAGCCACTGGATCACCAAGGAAGTCCCTTACTGTTGTCTTTTTATGATGGGGTTTTAGCTTAATTCTATGTTCATAGAAAGTCTTCCGTGTGATTCTGGTCTTCAGAATTTGTTGAGACTTCCTTTATGCCCTTTGTTAGAGGCTGTATGTACAGTTGTAGAGAAAGTGTGTTGACCTCATTTGATGCGGTGCTGTGTTTTATGTTGGGCCAAATGTTTAATCTTATAGATCCTTACTTTTGGTCATCTTATTCTGTCAGTTGCCAAGAGAAATGTGTTTAAATTGCTAGCTTTTATTGTAGTGTTGGCTGTCTTCTTGTTTTAGGTTTGTTGATTTTTTTTTTTTCCCGTTATAGATTTTTGTAGACTGTTAAGTTTTAGAATTGTTCCTCTGGGATTGTCCCCTTTATACTTGTGAAATGTCCTCTTTTATCTCTCATGGTTTTGCCTTAGCATTATTTTGTTTGATATTTGTTCAGTTGCACAAGCTTTCTTTGATTAGTTCTGGCATGGCATATCTTTTCTCACATTTTTCAACTTGTCAGTAACCTTGTATATTTTTAAGACCTGCCTTTGGTAGCAATACAGTTGAAATTTTTATTTTTAACTCATTCTTCTAAAAGGTGTCTTAATTGCAGTTTGGGTTTTGTTTAATGTGTAGTTGAACTATTATACGTGCTGTGCTTAGTCACTCAGTTGTGTCTGACTCTTTGCAACCCCATGGACTGTAGCCCACCAGGTTCCTCTGTCCTTGGGCATTCTTCAGGCAAGAATACTGGAGTGGGTTGCCATGCCCTCCTCCAAGGGATTTTCCCAACCCAGGGGTTGAACCCAGGTCTCCTGCATTGCAGATGGATTCTTTACCTTCTGAGCCACCAGGGAAGCCCAAACTATTAGTATACTTTATGCTTAAATTTATCACCTTGATTGGGTCTTCTCTTTGTGCTTCATATTCTGTGTGGCTTTCTTTTTTTTTTTTTTCCCCTCTGTGTGACTTTCTTTTGCATTAATCAGGTGTTCTTTATTCAAAATTATCCTTTCTGTGATTAAATATTGTTTTACTGTTCTTTTTTGGCTACCCAAGGGATTACATCACATTTCTTTGACTTATTAGTATCTCACAAATTTAGTGCTTTCATCGCCTCTGGAAAATGGGAGGACCTCATAGAACTCCAGTTACCTTGTCACCACAGCTTCTGTGCTGTTGATACTAGGCATTTTAATTGTATATGTATTTTTAAATTCCATAAGGAATTATTTTACATAATCATTATTTACTTAGTCTTGCTCATATATATTGTTCTTTCATCATGCTTATTTTTCTGACTTTCTGTGCTTTCATGTGGGTTTATTCTCCTTCTGGCTGAGGAACATCTTTTGTGTTTTCTTCAATGTGACTATACCGGTAATGAATTCTCCTTTATTTTCCCTGAAAATGTCTTTATTTCATCTTCCTTTTTAGACTATTTTTGCTGGTTTTAGAATTCTTGCTTGGCGTTTTTCATTCAGTTTGTATAAGATGTTTATCTTCAGGTTTTCAGGATTTTCTTGACAAATCCCTCTTTTCTTTCTGAAATCTCTCTTCATCCCCATCTCTTGTTCTGTTTGTTTTAATTCTCCCTGTGTCTTCTCTGCTGTTTCACTCTTTAGTCTACATATGATATCTTTGTTTTCTTGCTTATGAGTTCTTGGGCTTCTTATATGTACAGATTGGTATCTTCAGCACTCAGTTTATGGCCATTATCTCTTCGTGTATTTCCTCTGTTTCATTTTGCTGTTTTCTTTCTTCATACATTCAGCCTTCTCATTCTGTCCTTCTCTCATCCTCTCTGGTTCTCCCCCCGCCATTTTTATTTTTTTGGTTTCTTCCTTTCATTTTGGATACTTTGGTCCTATGCTCTAGTTTACTTCTTTTGCAGAACTGTGCATCATCTGCTGCCACAGTCCACCTTTGATATTTAAACTTCCAGTATCTTGGGAGAAGTTTTGGGCCTTGACTTCTTTCTGGTTCATTTTTACCTAAGGTTCTCTCAGGTCTCAGCTCCATAAATACCACATATCCTGTTAGACTTGCTGCTGGGACAGGCTTTGGGTCTTGACTTCTCTCCCTTTGCCTCTTCAAGCCTCAGAACCGAAAGCAAACTTTGCTGAATGGGCACATACCTTCATAGGATCAGTGATTTTGGTGCTCTGGTAATTTGCTTTCTCTTCTGGATTTTGGCTTTTTTTTTTTTTTCTTTCCAGGATTAGACTGGTAGTTTTCTACTATATTCTAAGATCTACAATGATTTTTTTTTCTTTTTTTACTAATTAATGGATTTTCTATTTTTAGGATGAAGGTAAGTCTGAATAAACTTGCCAGTTGTTACTGCAGATTAAATTTGAATGGTTTAAAAATTATTAAGCCTTATTTTAATTGTCCTCTGGTACTAGTACTTATTGTGAACAGTTGCTGTAAAGAGAAGTGAGATAGTACAAGTAAAGAGCCTAGAAAGTATCCACCTGAGTGGTAGTGAACAGTGTTTGCAGTGTTCTTTCACATTTCAACCTGCATTGTCCTTCTGCTTAATATAATTCTGGGAAAACTACTTTGTCTTTCCACCTCACTAAAAGTTCTCTTGCTCTGTCTTTCCTACTAATCAGACAACATACTGGCTTTATTGCATAATCAACTGTTGCCTTTCAGTGTCTCCAGTGGACCTTCTAGTATCTTTCTGGGAACGCAGTAATGACTTTGAGTTGAGTGCAGTCGCTTAGTCGTGTCCGACTCTTTGTGACCCCATGGACTGCAGCACGCTAGGCTTCCCTGTCCATCAGCAACTCCCGGAGGTTGCTCAAACTCATGTCCATCAAGTCAGTGATACCATCCAGCCATCTTATCCTCTGTTGTCCCCTTCTCCTGCCTTCAGTCTTTGCCAGCATCAGAGTCTTTTCCAGTGAGTCAGTTCTTCAGGTGGCTGAAGTATTGAAGCTTCAGTTCCAGCATCAGTCCTTCCAATGAATATTCAGGACTGATCTCCTTTAGGATGGACTGGTTGGATCTCCTTGCAGTCCAAGGGACTTACAAGAATCTTCTCCAACACCACAGTTCAAAAGCATCAATTCTTTGGTGCTCAGCTTTCTTTATGGTCCAACTCTCACATCCATACATGACTACTGGAAAAACCATGTCTCTCTTTGTGACTCCATGGACTATACAGTCTGTGGAATTCTCCAGGCCAGAATACTGGAGTAGGTAGCCTTTTTCTTCTCATGGGGATCTTCCCAATCTAGAGATCGAACCCGGGTCTCCCGCATTGCAGGTGGATTCTTTACCAGTTGAGCCACAAAGGAAGCCCAATAATTAAATTTTGTTTTTGGCTTTATGATCCTTTATTCCCTCAAGTATAGGTTTTAAGATTGCTGCTTCATTTAATCTGTTGATTTTCTGAAAATACTTGGTCAATACTGCTTGTAATTTGTTTTTTTTTTTTTCAATTAAATTTTTTTTTTTCTGGAGTATAGTTGCTTTACAGTGTTGTCTTATTTTCTTTTGTACAGCAGAGGAAATCAGCTATCCATATGCATATGTCCCCTCTTTTTTGGATTTCCTTACCAGTTAGGTCACCACAGAGCACTGAGTAGAGTTCCCTGTGCTATACAATAGGTTCTCATTATAATGATTTGTATTTTAAAATGGGCTTTTGTATTAGAGATTGCCCGAAAGTGTGTTTGCAGATACTGTATAAGTTTACACCAGCCTGCCCTCTGAATGGAAGAATATTTCATAATGGGTACTGCGTACTTCTGTAAAGTGATCTTGGCAGCTATTGATCATTACTAATTTATTAGGGGTTGCCAAATAGCAATTTTCTAATTCTCATGCATTCATTTATTAGCTACATGCTTTTACAAAAGTAAGCTTACTTTCATCAACTATTTGGTTAACCTGAAAAGATGACCCTGAGAAAAGGCAGATAAATGCTTAATTATCCTTCTCTATTTTCTTTCAAAATATTGAGCTGGTTTTCCAGATTTCTCCAAAGCTGACCAATCATTTGTCTTTCAGTGTCATTGTGGACTCTGGATTTAGTGTGTCTGTGTCTTGACCCATTGCAGTCATCCTTTCTGGCTCAGATTGTCTAGTGTATGAACAGTTGAGCTTTTTCACACCCAATAGGATGCCTATAAGAAAGGGGAAAAAAAGACAGGTAATGAAGTTGTTAAACTAGAACTCCCATACATTGTTGTTCAGCTGCTAAGTTGTGTCCAACTCTTTGCAACCCCTTGAACTGCTGCATGCCAGGCTTCCCTGTTCTTCACTATCTCCCGGAGTTTGCTCAAACTCATGTCCTTTGAGTCGGTTATGCCATCTGACCATCTCATCCTCTGCTGCCACCTTCTTTTCCTGCCCTCGATTGTATGGTAGTTTGAACATTCTTTGGCATTGTTTTTCTTTGGAGTCATGCATTGCTAATGTGAAATATTACAACTGCTTTGAAAAACAGTGTGGCAGTTACGCCAGAGGTTAAGCATAGAGTTACTGAATGACCCAGAAGTTTGTTCCTGAGAGTAATGAAAACATGAATCCACACAATACCCCAAACATGGAAACAATTCAGATGTCAGTTGATGAGTGGTGTAACAAAGTGTGGTATATCCATAGGGTGGAATAGTTGCCAGTAAAAAGGAATGAAGACCAGATTCATACTAAAACAAGAATGAGCCATAGATAGTATGCTAAAAGTGAGAAAAACTAGTTAAGGAAAACCACATGTTCTCTCATTCCACTTATATGAGATGCTCAGTGTACGCTAATACAGAAAGAGATGAATGAGTTGCTTAGAGCTGGGAGAGGTAGGAGGGAAAGGGAGTGACTGATGAAGGGTTTTCCTTGTGGGGTGGTAGAATGTTCTAAATTTAATTGTGATCATTGCACAACTCTGGGGAATTACAAAAAACCTTTGAATTGTGTGCTTTTAATTGGTGAATATGTGATCAAGGAGAAAAGATACTTGGATTACATAATAGAGCGTTAGCTTTCTTAGAGTATTCTTATGAATTAATGAGACTAACAACCCTGGTAAAATGGTTGAGACACACATGAAGAGACAGTTCTTTTAGTCAACATATAATAAACTGCTCTAGGTGCTATGAATACAGTTGTGAACATCTGTGCTTCTGTAAAGATGTTCTGTGAACTATACATAAATGCAGAAGTATGGTGGGGAGTAAGAGACATAATATTTTGGTTTATGCTAAGTAATAGGAAAAGAAACTAAACAAGGGGACATGATAAGGAATGACTAGGGGTGGGTCTTAGTGGTTGCATAAATTATTTCCGATGTACTACTGAGGGAAGGCCTGACTCTAAGGACGTGACATTTCAGCTAAAGACCTGAGTGATGAGCCAGCCATGTAGAGAAGAAACTGGATTGATACCAGGAGAAAATCAGTACAAGCAGAGGGAACAGCAAGGCCTTGGAGTGGGTGGGTGGTCCTGAATCTGGTGCATTTAAGGGGTGGCAGGACTTTGAGGGTGTTGGGAGGTGGTGAAGCTGAGAAGGGTCAGGAGGCTGCCACGGGAAGTGTGTGTGGGCTTGGACTGGTTTGGTGATAATCCAGACAAGGTAAGCGGACAGATTCAGTGTGGATTTCAGAATTCGGTTTAACAAGACTTGCTGATTGTGAGGGAGAATCAAATTTTTTCTGGCATACTTAGTGAATCATTTTATGAGCTAGAAATTATAGGGAAAATGGGGACAAATAAATGAAAAAATGCTGAATTTTATAAAAGTAAATTAAGGAGATATGGTAGACCTTTGCCATTCAATTTCAGAATCTTATCACAAGCTTGAACAAAATATTTTATTTTTTTACCTGTCAGATTCATAAAAAGTAAAGTTTGCCAAAGGCATGGAGAAATAGTGCTCATGTAGTTGAAAATTTAGACTGGTTTGACTTTTGGGGGCAATTTTGGCAAGTGCCTTATCAAATGTAAACCTGTTGGATCATAAGGTATCTGCACTTATCAAGTATGTTTGCCTGAGAAAGTCAAAATAAATGTGGAGGAATGTTCATTGCCCTTTTATAATTTATAGAAGAAGAAATAAAAGCTACTGGGACCAACCTGAATGTCCATCAATAGAGGAATAATTATATATATTATCAATATTATGTTCATAGAATGAACTGCCTGTCACCAAAGAAGAAAGACAGTCTCTATGTGCACATATGGGAAACTCTCCAAAATACATTATTTGGAAAGAAAAAACCTGTGAAATAATATATTTGCTTTGTGAACATTAAGAAGAAAGATGTTCGTTCATATGTTTGTGTGCATGAAAGAATCTTTGAAAGGCACCTCTGGGCTGGGGAATTTGAGGAAGGAGATTATTCTCACTTTAGGTAAGAAAGAAGAATATGAAGTTGTGCATACTGTGACTGATAGCCTTTTTTTAAGAAGATTTAGTTTTTGTTTATTTTTGGCTGTGCTGAGTCTCTGCTGCTGCTTGGGCTGTCTAGCTGCAGTGAGTGGGGGCTGCTCTAGTTGGAATGCACAGGCTTTTCGTTGCAGTGGCTTCTCTTGTTGCGGAGCACAAGCTCTAGCGAGCCAGGGCTTCAGTAGTTGTTTCACATGGGCTTAGTTGCTCCACAGCATATGGGATCTTCGTGTTCCAGGGATTGAACCCGTGACCCCTGCTTTGATAGGCAGATTCTTGACCACCAGGGAATCCCACTAATAGCTTTTTAAAAATTTGTCTATTTGGCTGTGCTGGGTCTCTGATGCAGCACACAGGATCTTTTGTTACAGTGCATGGATTCTCTAGTTGTGCCCCATGAGCTCCGGATTCCCAGACTCTGGATTCATAGACTCTGTAGTTGTGGTGTGCAGGCTTAGTAGCTCTGTGGTATATGGTATCTTAGTTCCCCGGCCAGGGATCAAACCGTGTCTCCCCTGCATTGGAAGGTGGTTCTTAACTACTGGACCCCCAGGGAAGTCCCACTAATAACTTTTCATGTGGCAAAGCTTCCCTGTAAGAAAGTCTTTGTATTTCATTCTAATAGAATCCCAAAAGTACTACACTACTAACAGTTTGTTCTGAATATAAACATAGAGACTTAAGAGCATCCCAGAAGTTTCACAAAATTGTTTTCTTAAAAGAAGATAGTTCATTTTTATTTAAATGTTCTGTGGGGTTTCTTTGGTTTTTGCTTTACTATATTGTGAGTTCCTTTATCAGAGAGTCATACTCAGATTTTAAATTCTTAAAATCATTTTCTGAATTGATTTTGTAATTTGCCTTTGCTGTAGGCAATTTGGAAAATTCAAGTACAAATATACCCTACAGTCTGTTTCAGTTGTTTAGATGACTGTTAGTCTGTTTCTACGTATTTCTGGATATTCTTATGCAGTTATGATCGTGCTTTCTATAGTTTATTCTCTATTCCCAACTCTTACTCTCAACTATTGCATTCTCATTTTATCATGTGCTGAGGTATGAATTTTAATGTTTAAGTTCCTACTCCATTATGAAGGAATTAATTTTTCACCATCTGCCTTTGTGACAAACATCTTTATAGGTAGATATTTCTCTGCATTTATGAGTATAATTAATTAGAGATTTTTTAAGCAATAAAATTACTAAGTTGAACCGTTAATATTTTTAACATTTTGGATATTTTTTAGATATGCTGTCCTTTTATGAGCCCTCTAGCAGATGAGAATGCTTGTCTCACCACATATGCAGAGAAGAAAACTATCAAAATGACTATCAAATGTGCACGATTGACTATCATACCTTTAGTTTTCTGGTTTGGTAACTAGAATTCTTATTTTAATTTCTGTTTCTTTTAAAGTGGAATACAAATTTTAAAAAAACGAACACTGTAAGTTTGTTTTTCTTTGTTGAATTTCCTGCCGACCTTTTTTTTTTTTTCCTTTTTCTTTTTGGCTGAGCCTCACGGATTGTGGGGATTCTCCAAGCAGGGATCCCAACCCATGCCTCCTGCATTGGAAGCATGGAGTGTTAACCACAGGACCGCCTGGAATGTCCCCAGACCTTTCTTTTTCCTACTGGGCTGGAAACTACACTGGGCATGAAAAATCAAACTACCTTAAAGACAGTTGTGATTCCTTCCTTTATTAAGTTAAAACAAGATATGTTGGTTTTTAATTCATTGTTATCCTATTTCTAATGAATCAAATCTCAGGGAGAAAATGCTTTCAAGTGGGTTTAGACTGGAGATACTCCTTATAGGCAGCTTAAACTCTGAAATGTTAATGATGGCTGGGAATAGAAATCATTTTAAAGCCATACCTGTATAATTCTGTATCCCTGTGTACAAAGATGTGTATACAGGTGAGAATCCAAATTTAGAATAGCTGTGAAATCAGTTTTAACTATATCCTTAAATCCCTTTCCTCTTAAATGCAAAAGTACAAGCTAACTTGTAAGTTGTACTGTTTATCCTTATGCAGATCAGTTGAGTTTTGGTTTTTACTGTCTATCTATCTGGTTATCCTAGACAAAATGTAACTTAAAGAACTTTTCATTTTGACCAAAACCCAGAGAGGGAGAGGTCAAATTTATTTAATGTGCCCTTTTAAAAAGGGAATTAATATTTAAAACTAAAGGCTTCTAGGACAGTGCTATAGTTTAAAGTGCTTTAAATCTTCCGGAGTGCTTTGAAAAATGTTGTCAAAATATTTTTAGAATTTTCTTTTTAACCTTACAGCACACAATAATGCTAGCTTGCTAAAGTAGAGGAAAGGCCACCTGGTAAGAACTCATCTTCAAAAAAGGGCAGAGGAAATTACATTGATAGCTACTGTCTATTTTTATTTCTTTAGTTTGGGGTGGAGGGAATGCCTCAACTATCTAATATGAAATGTTGTAAGTTATATTAGCAAGATATTTGAAAAGTATAGTTAAGGAAATCTTAACCAACATTCCTGTTAGGCCAGTTCAGTTCAGTCGCGTCCGACTCTTTGTGACCCCATGAATTGCAGCACGCCAGGCCTCCCTGTCCATCACCATCTCCCAGAGTTCACTCAGACTCACATCCATCGAGTCCTCTGTCGTCCCCTTCTCCTCCTGCCCCCAATCCCTCCCAGCATCAGAGTCTTTTCCAGTGAGTCAACTCTTTGCATGAGGTGGCCAAAGTACTGGAGTTTCAGCTTTAGCATCATTCCTTCCAAAGAAATCCCAGGGTTGGTCTCCTTCAGAATGGACTGGTTGGATCTCCTTGCAGTCCAAGGGACTCTCAAGAGTCTTCTCCAACACCACAGTTCAAAAGCATCAATTCTTTGGCGCTCAGCTTTCTTCACAGTCCCAACTCTCACATCCATACTGACCACTGGAAAAACCATAGCCTTGACTAGATGGACCTTAGTCGGCAAAGTAGTGTCTCTGCTTTTGAATATGGTATCTAGGTTGGTCATAACTTTTCTTCCAAGGAGTAAGCATCTCTTAATTTCATGGCTGCAGTCACCATCTGCAGTGATTTTGGAGCCCAAGAAAATAAAGTCTGACACTGTTTCCCCATCTATTTCCCATGAAGTGATGGGACCAGATGCTATGATCTTTGTTTTCTGAATGTTGAGCTTTACGCCAACTTTTTCACTCTCCTCTCATCAAGAGGCTTTTTAGCTCCTCTTCACTTTCTGCCATATGTGTGGTGTCATCTGCATATCTGAGGTTATTGATATTTCTCCCGGCAATCTTGATTTTAGCTTGTGTTTCTTCCAGTCCAGCGTTTCTCATGATGTACTCTGCATATAAGTTAAATAAGCAGGGGACAACGTTAATACTTTCATATCATCATGTCTCTTTCCTTCCTTGCACTTGGCTCACATGATAGTTTATCACTTCCGTGATTATGTAGGTTGTCTTTACCACTAGATTGTAAATCCATACAGGCAGGAGCTGTAGCTTTTTCCTTATTTACCATATTCCTGTTGCCTAGCTAGTGCCTGACTAGCTAGGAGACTAGAATCTCCTTTAATAGGTAAATACATTTTTCCCCCCATTTTGAGTTGCTTTTATTTATTTATTTTTTTACAATATTGTATTGGTTTTGTCATACATTGACATGAATCTGCCACGGGTGTATACGTGTTCCCCATCCTGAACCCCCATCCCACCTCCCTCCCCTGGCTGGCTTCACTCTGTATAATATGCTCCAGTTTCATCCACCTCATTAGAACTGATTCAAATGCATTCTTTTTTTTTTTTTTTTTTTTTCAAATGCATTCTTTTTAATGCTCCATTGTGTATATGTACCACAGCTTTCTTATCCATTCATCTGCTGATGAACATCTAGGTTGCTTCCATGTCCTGGCTCTTGTAAACAGTGCTGCGATGAACATTGGGGTACATGTGTCTCTTTCAGTTCTGGTTTCCTCAGTGTGTATGCCCAGCAGAGGGATTGCTGGGTCGTATGGCAGTCTGTTCTCCATAGTGGCTCTTCTACATAGTGGCTCCTAGTTTGCATTCCCACCAACAGTGTAAGAGGGTTCCCTAAATACATTTTTTAACTTGTTATTTTGGCAGAACTTAAAGTTGGATAGTATCAGTGTTGATAAAAGATGTTCAAAAATGCATAGTAAATGTTACAAGAGGAATATAGAGTAAACTGTTAATTTAGAGACTGTAGAATTGAGGATGGAGATGTGTTGTAGGAACATGAAAGTGATCTTTTACTTTTTACACTACTTGTGTGTTGTCTTTTTTAAAAACGTAATGTGTATGTCCACACTGAGTGTTAGCTTCACCTTGCTCACATTGCTTTACTTCTTTTGAGGCTTGGAATAAGTACCTGTAAAATGGGTTTAGTGCATTCTCCATATGGTATTTTTAAAAATTTAATAATATATTTTATTATATTTATTGGTTTTATTTTTTAGATTTCACATGTAAGTGATATCATACAGTATTTGTCTTTCTCTGACTTATCTCACTTGACATAATACCCTCCAGTCCATCCAAGTTGTTGCAAATGGCATAATTTTAATTCTTTTTTATGGCTGAGTAGTATTCCTCTGTGTGTGTGTGTGTGTGCGCGTGCATACACACCACATGTTTATCCATTCATCTCTTGATGGACATTTAGGTTGCTGATTAAAAAAAAGAAAAAAACATGTTCACAGATGCAGAGAACAAATGAACAAACTGGTGGTTACCAGTGTGTATGGAGGGGGAGATAAGACAGGGAGTTAAGACATACAAACTGTAATGTATAAAATAAACTAGAAGGATATATTGTACAACACAGGGAATGTAACCATATTTTATAACATTATAAATGGAGCATAACCTTTAAAAATTGTGAATTACTGTCATACACCCTTAATAGTGATGAAGAATCCACCTGCCAGTGCAGGAGACACAGGTTTGATCCCTGGGTCAGGAAGACCCTGTGGAGAAGGAAGTGGCAACCCACTCCAGTAAATCTTGCTTGGAGAATCCCATACACAGAGGAGCCTGGGGGGCTACAGCCTGTGGGGTCACCAAGAGTTGGACACGACTGAGCATGTACCCATATGCCACACCTGCAGCTTATAGAAGATTATACATCAACTATACTTCAGTTAATATATATATTATTCAACATAAAATATCAACATGTGTTCTATATAGAAAATTATTGAGATATTTTGATTTTTTTATACTATGTCTTCAAAATGCAGAAATTTTAAAAATTGAGATAATTGATACAACATTTTATTAGTTTTAGATGCACAGCATAGTGATTGGACACATGTTTTTTGTGAAATGATATGTGGCTTATTCTCATGATAGGCATTATATGTTATACTCACAGCTCATCTTGATTTAAACTGTAGATTTTCATCAGAAGTAGTTGGTATGATTTAGGTGTCATAATGTTGAAAATACAGATTCACAAAGCCTTTAACTTATACTGAATCATACTGAAAAGTTTTCTGGTAACAGACTAGAACTGCCAGATTTTTAACTTAAATTTCAATGAATTAAAGTTTAGAATTCATTTCCCACTTGTCACAGCTACTTCTGAAGGGCTCAGTGGCTTGAGTTGACGCTGACCACTCCAGAGGAATGTGTATGAGGCTGGCAGGACAGCGAGCAGCCTCCCCGTCTCCGCCTTGCAGCTCTGCAGCCCAGGTATGCTCCCGCCCTTGGCTCTCTAAGAGAGATCGGCGCTGCCAGGTTTCCTGTGGGAATGACATTCTATTCAGTGTCCTGATGGTCAGAAGGCAGAACCACAATGAGTATTACGAACTAAGGGATTTGTTATAGAACCTTCTCGTTACACAGCAGAGAAAGGAACAGGGGATGCTGAAAGACCAGGGTAGTTTGACCAGCCAACTTCCTGAAGCCCTGGTGCAGGTGAACAGTTGGGGCCCACGAGGCACTCCAGAAAGCCAGGCCCCTGCAGCTGCTGGAGTTGGGCCTCTGGAGGGTTGCTAGCGGAGCATCTGGGGGAGGTGGTTGCCGCTGCACCTGGGGCAGTGCTGGGCTCACTTCTGTCTTCAGGGCCTGCTGTAAGGCAAGAGGAACAGAGAACAAGCAGAGCTGGATGCTGCCAGCGTCTCTGGGTCTGACCCTCACTATATCAGCTCTGCCGACCCGATGCCCTTTAACGTTCTCAGCCGCTTCCAGGTACAGTGGGCAGAACAGCACTTGGACTTGAGAAGTTCAAAGGTGGAAGCGCTGCAGTGGAAAGTGGGAGGGGCCAACCTTAAAACTCAGGCCGTGGAAAGATACGTCTTGTGTGCGTGTTCTAGAGACTTTCCACAGACTCTGCTTTTTCTCATTAAGTAGGGAATGTAGTGTTTAATTTCTGAAAGGCTCATTCTTTGTAGTACCATCCCCATCTGCTGGAATATCAGGGTTCTGCCACAAAAAGCCTAAGGCTTGGTTATGTCTTGCTCACAGGTAGAATTAATCCCATTTTAGTGTGTGCTTTCCAGTTTCTGAATGTAGGTGTTTTTTCCATCTTTTTGACTGAAGAAGAAATGAGTACAGTTAAGGGGAAGAGGGAAAGTATAGAGGTCAAGGATTGAGGCTTCTGGAATCAGTTCTAGATAGGGTGTTTCTACCGTGAAATAAGGGGCTTAGACTAAGTAGACTCCAAAGTCTCTTCTGTTTTTAATATTCTGTGGTTTATTCTAGTTGAATAGGATTTTAATCCTAATTTATATTGTCACTGAACTTCTAACATTAAATTTAAAGTCTCAATCTAGACTTCTTTATAGAAACTTTTAATTTTTCAAATTGATTTCTGGGATATTAAGTTTGAATTACTGTACCCTTCTTAAAACTTTTTTCTGGCTATAATAATATGTTCACTGTAAAATTTTTGAATAAATCATATATTAGAAGGAAAAAAATCATATGTAATCCCACTTCCCAGTTATAACTACTGTTACTATTTTAGTACCTCTCTCTCAATATTTTTATAACATATTAAAGAGAAAGCTTTCTGAATGTACTATATAGTAATTTGCCTCTTTCTCTTCCTTTTATCTTTCTGTGTCATTAACTTTCTTTTTTGGGGTTACATAGCATTTTACTTTGTATGATTGATACATTGTGGGATTCTTAACCTGGGTCCATGGATAGAATTCAGGAAGTCAGATATCTTGGGCAGATAAAATCTTAGATATTTTATTGTCACCAGTGTTTAACTGAAATGTAGCATTTCCTCCTAAATGTGGGCGCAAAGTCACAATAATACTAGCAGGATCTAATTCTTTGGCAATAATAACCATCAGTAGGATGATCAGACGTTTCCTGTCTGATTCCTTTACAGTCATTGCACATACCTTGAAGTGTTTACATTCATCAGTATGAAATTATCACTGCTTTACATATTTTACATCATACTTAGAAGGTATCTGTTCATAGGCTTCAGCACATTGCCAAATGGTTCATAGTACAAAAAGTTAAGAATTTCAAATTGTTAGATAGTTTACTTAAATAGGTGTCTACTTTAAAGACTAGCAGAAGTACATTTGCCTGTATCTGTGATTATTTGGACATAGGATGAATCTCTAAAAGCAAAATTTTTTCATCAAACAGCTGTTTTTAAAGCATTTAAGTGCACATGTTAGGTTGCCCTTCAGAAATGTACTAGTTTGCTCTCTTACTTGAAACACCCAATTCTTCCTCTTTTTTTTTTTTTTTGCAGATGGTAAAGAATCCACCTGCAATTCGGGAGACCTGGGTTCAATTCCTGGGTTGGAAAGATTCCTGAAGGAGGGCATGGCAACCCACTCGGTAGTCTTGCTTGGAGAATCCCCATGGACAGAGGAGTCTGGTGGGTTGCAGTCCATGGGGTCACAAAGAGTCAGACGTGACTAAGCACAGCACAGGGCACGTGTGATCTTACTTCTCTGACCAGGGGTCGAACCCATGCCCTCTGTGTTGAAAGTGTGGAGTCTTAACCACTGGACCACTAGGGAAGTCCCACACAGTCCTTTATAAATCACTAGCTTTTGTATTCTCTAGAAGCTGATACTCCCATGCTTTGGCCACTCTTGAGAGTCCCTTGGACTGCAAGGAGACCAAACCAGTCAGTCCTAAAGGAAATCAACCCTGAATGTTCATTGGAAGGGACTGATGCTAAAGCTGAAGCTCTAATACCTTGGCCACCTTATGCGAAGAACTGACTCATTTGGAAGAGACCCTGATGCTGGAAAAGATCGAAGGCAGGAGGAGAAGGGGACAACAGAGGATGAAATGGTTGGATGGCATCACCGACTCAATGGATATGAGTTTGAGCAAACTCCAGGAGATAGTGGATGACAGGGAAGTCTGACGTGCTGCAGTCCATGGGGTCACAAAAAGTCGGACACAATTGAGCAACTGACCAACATTATTATTGTTTGGCCCTGTAAGAGGTCTCCAATATGATGTAATGTTCAAGGAACTTCTGCAAATCCCAAATTTGAACCAGCATAGCATCAGGGAAAGTAACATTTCATTGTATTTAGATGTTAGTCACTCAGTCGTGTCCAACTCTTTGCATCCGCATGGACTATAGCCCACCAGGCTCCTCTGTCCATGGGATTCTCCAGCCAAGAATACTGGAGTGGGTTGCCGTTTCCTTCTCCAGGGGATCTTCCCGACCCAGGGGATCGAACCTGCAGCTCCTGTGTCTCCTCCACTCCAGGCAAATTCTTTACCATCTGAGCTACCAGGGAAGCCTGATTAGGTTATACTAGTTTTAGTATAACACAAAACTAGTGTAGGGGATACCAAATGGACAGCATGTTGTATTCCAGGACTCTGGACTGGAGTCTTGAGAACATTCTGCTTCAGAAGCTCCGTACCAGAAGCCATAAAGTAGGTGGAGCTAGACTCCAGTCATCAGTCGTCTTTCTTGTTCTCCACCAGGAAGAAATTAAATTGTCAACTTCAAAACATATGTATGTACATGGCAGTGGAATCTTGGAAACACCAAAGTGTGAAATTGACATTTTACTGAATAAGTAGGCAATTGGGGCAAGGATAATAAGAATAGGGAGGAGCTAGTGTTAAGAGTTGAACTCCTGGTAGGATGGGATGGGTTTAGGACAAAAGCTCCTTGGGGATCTAACTGGTGAGAATGGAATCCATTAATAATTTAATGATAGTAGGAGTGCCTGGTCTTGAAAGATGGCTAGAGAATGCATGACGCAGAAAAAGTACATAGCATGTGAAAAAATAAAGGTACAAGTACTTAGGTTTCCACTGTGGCTGGCATATTTGTCTGAATCAGCTTGAAGAGACCAACTCTATTGAAGTTGCTTAGAATCATTTGTTTTCAGAAAATAAATAATTTACCGATAAAGCAAGTCTGAGCTGGGGCGTGTGTGAGTGTAGAGCTGGGTCTGAGAAAGTACCCAGAGTAGGGATGAGGCAGGAGGGTGGGTTGGTCCTTGAGTTATGATCCCACCTCTGCCACTTAACAGCTTTGGCACTTTGGCCTTGTCTGAGCCTTGTTTGCTCACTAGTTTAAAAAGAAAGAAGGAAGAAAAGATTTAACCTGTGGTGGTCTTCCAGCTCTTTTCCTGCTGACAGGCCATCAGGGACTTCTGTCCAGAGATTCTCAACCTGCCTGTAGCAATTACTTGTTTGGTCAGTCCTTGTTGAGGGGCTTGAATTACACAGAACAGTCTTAATTTGCAAATGATCAGACACCTAATTAGAATTAACTTTAGCATAATGTGGGATGTGTAGGGAGGCTGTTGATAGGAAGCTCACAGAATAGGAAGACATTTTGTCACAACTCTGTTTCTTTGCTGCCTCTCTCTCAGAGTGAGTTTCATATTCACCCTCAGCTCATTAACACCCTCTGTGTTACCTGAGGAAGGGGCTCCATTCACATCCTTGGGCATCATGAGGTCAGGAAGTTCTTCTCTCTCTCCAGTACCCAGTTAGAAAAACCTTAGGGACGGAGTCTCAGGTTGTCTTGAGCTGTGCCCATACTAGGAGTGGCCTCTGAAATCACATGGAGGGGTTACTATAACCCAGGTTGGCTCAGATGCCCACCTGTGGACCATCACTGTAATGAGTGATGCAGCAAGAAAGATGGCATTTGCCATTTGGACCACTTGGATAGTATAGGAAGAGAAACAGTTAAAGCCTGGGGTGTGGCAGAGCTTTAAAAGTCCTCTCTTTGGAGAGTCATGGACTAGGCAGCAGCAGTCTTTGAACACTTGCTTGTATATATCCAAGTTTAAAAAAACAATGTATCCCTCAGTGAGATCTAGTTCTTACCACCCACTCCAGTGGTCATTATCTGCACCCCCTCAAAAAAAAGCCAAACCAGAATATAGTAAGTGTTGGCAGGGATGTAGAGAAATTGAAACACTTGTACTTTTGCAGAATGCAAAATGGTATAGCTGTTGTGGTAAATAGTGTGGTGGTTCCTAAAAAAAAAAAAGAATAAACATAGAATTACCATATGAT
Organism: Oryx dammah; assembly: GCF_014754425.2. NCBI lineage: Eukaryota > Metazoa > Chordata > Mammalia > Artiodactyla > Bovidae > Oryx > Oryx dammah. Next base: position 46,159,442 of record NW_024070200.1, read on the forward strand.
CCAGCAGTTCCACTTCTAAGTATATATACATAAAAGAAGTGAACTCAAGGATGGAAACATGTTTGTTTGTACCCTGATATTCATAGCAGCACTGTTCACAGTAGCCAAATGTGGAAGGAAGTAACCCAGATGTCCATGGAGAGACGAATGGATAAACAAAACGTGGTATATACATCCAATGGGAAATTATTCCTCATTAAAAGGGAAGGAAATTTTGATACATGCTGCAATATGGATAAACTCTGATGATATTCTGCTAAGTGAAATAAACCAGACATAAAGGACAAATACTACATGACTCCATTTCTTGGAGGTACCTGGAATAGTTGAGTTTAGAGATAGAAGATGGTTAGTTACCAGGCACTCGGGAAGGGTTAGTGGGGAGTTAGTGTTTGATGGATACAGAGTTTTGTTTTGATATGAAAAAGTTCTGGCAGTGATTAGTGGTAATAGGTGCATAAAAATGTGAATGTACTTAACGCCTCTAAATAATACACTTCAAAATGGTTAAAATGTTTAAATAAAAAACAGTTTAAAAAATACAATGTATACCTTGCATGTTTAACTTTGTATCTTGATTTTCATTGGAAAAGTAATGGAATCAAAATTTGCAGAGATTTTTATACTTACTATGTTTAGAAACCTGTAAATTAGCTCTTTAATCGTGGAGAATTTTCTCATTATTCCTTTTCTCCTTTATTGTATTTCTAGTCTACTTCTCCCACAAAATTTTATACTAATGCAGTGTTTTATATTTCAGTCTTCTGTTGATCACGTTATACTTCTCTGAAACAAAAATTGTACATAAATTGAAATTTTAAATTATTTCCTGTGACTGAAAGGCTTATAAGTATTTTGGATTGCTGTGGCCATTGATTGCTAGAAAATTGATTAAGACAATCTAAAGGTTAAAATTTTTGATAAAAATTTTCTTTAGTAATTATTTATTGGAAACGCTTCTTAATGAGATAAATGAGGCATTTTTATAACTCATGTAATTTTGGATGACTCACTTATTGCCAGAATGACTCAGGATTTCAACACCAAATACATTCCTATTTTCTGTTTTTATAGATCGGTGCCCTATTGAGTAAACTTGTTCACATAAATAAGTAGATGGGACATGAAGGCATTGTTATAGCAATGTCACTCAATTGTTTGAACTCCTTAACTTATATGCAAAAAATCAGTCATCTATTTTTAGTCATTTACTTGCCGACAGTTCCATTCATTCTTTCGTATTTATTGAAAAGAAGGAATTGGAAACCATCTAACTTGTGAAAAGATTTGTTACTTGAGACATTGGTCATTGAATTTCTCAGTTTGGGGAAGGTATACCAAAAATGCTTAATGGAGATTTCAAATGACTATTGTTGTTTTTTTCACTTAGGGACCCTGTTTAACTCAGATTACCTAAAGGATTGAGAAAATTAAAATATTGTTAAATTTAAACTACACCTTTACAAATACAGTTTATTTTAAAACAAACAAAAATTTTTTTTTGGCTGCAATGTGCAGCTTGCAAAATCTTAATTCCCGAACCAGAGATTGAACCCAGGCCCTCAGCAGTGAAAGCATGGAGTCCTAACCATTGGACTGCTAGGGAATTCCCTTAAAATGCTTTTTATTTTATCACTTGCTTTAATTATGTTTTTATGTTTTGTCAAAACCTTGGGTCTATAGATTTTAACTTATTCTGCTTATGGAAAATGTCAACTGTAAAATCTGATTTAATGAATGATTTCTTATCATCAAACCAATTACTTCATTCAGATTTGCTTTTTGTCAGAAAAAGTAACTTCACCCCCCCACCACCATTTTATTGTGAACATTTTCATGGATACAGAAAAGATGAATAAATTGTAAAGTGAGCACCCGTGATACTTATCACCTAGATTCTACGATGAAAGTTTTGTCATATTTGCTTTATGTCATGTCTGTTTATATATCCCCTTAATCATTTATCAAGTATGCTTATATATCCCTCTGACCATTTATTGTAGCCCAGATGGTGCTAGTGGTAAAGAGCCTGTTTGCCAGTGCAGATGTAAGAGACACTGATTTGATCCTTGGGTTGGGAGGATCTCCTAGAGGAGGAAATGGCAACCTACTCCAGTATTCTTGCCTGGAGAAGCCCATGGATGAGGACCCTGGTTGGCGACAGTTCACGGGGTCACAGAGAGTCAGATATGACTGATAACATGTGCACTCACACAACCATTTATCAGTCCATCTCCTTTTTTGATGCATTTCAAGTGAATGGGAGACATGGGTATAATTTATTCCTAATATTTGAGTGTGCATATTGACTCTAATGTTCGGTATTTGTTCAGAGGTTCTTTAATACTTGAATATGCATGTTGACTCTAATGCTTGGTATTTGTTTAGAGGTTCTTGGAGGTAAAATTAATAAACAGTGAAATGCACAAGGAATGCAGAAGAACGTGTGTCATTAGGTGCATCCTGACAAATGTGTGGATGAAACTCCCCACAAAATGTACATAGCCATTGCCTCAGAAAGTTTCCTCATCCCATTTCCCAATTGGCTCCCACCTCTATCCCTTGGAGGCAACCACCCTGTTTCACTTGTTTATTAGCTTTGCTTCTTCCAGAACTTCAAAGAAGTGGAATCATATACGTAGGTACTTTTACGTAAGGTTTATTTCACTCAGTGTAGTGAGATTCATCTCTCTTGTTGCGTCTTGTTTCAGCTGTAGTTCTTCTGACTCTTTGCGACCCCACTGACTGTAGCCTGCCAGGCTCCTCTGTGCATAGGATTTTCCAGGCAAGAACACTGGAGTGGGTTCCATCTCCTCCTTGAGGGCGTCTTCTCAACGCAGAGATAGAACCTGCATCTCCTGTATTGCCAGGCGGGTTCTTTACCACTGACCCACCTGGGGAGGCTGTTGTTGCATGCATCAGTAGTCTATTCCTTTTTATTGCTGAGAAATATTCTAGCATATATGTGTATACACCACATTTTATTCTCCTGTTAGTGGTCACTTGAACTCTTTCCAGGTTTTGGTGATCATGCATAAAGCTTCTGTCACTGTCCATGTGCAGGTCTTCATTCTTTTTAGTTGAATACCTTGGAGTTGAATTGCTGGGTCACAGAATTGTGTCTATTTAATTGTATGAAAAATCAGCATAGCTTTTCTAAAAGCGATTGAACCATCATAACAATAATGTATGGAAGTTCTGATCGGCAATACCAAATGTTGGCAAACTGTGGAGCAGTCTTTTAATTTTAGCCATCTGGTGAATATGTAGTAGTATCTCATTGTGGTTAAATTTACATTTCTTTGATGACTAATAATGTTGAGCAGTTTTTCAAGTGCTTATTGTCCAGTTGTATATCTGTGTGAAATGCCTTTTGAGGATTCTGTGCTCTTTTTTTAAGTGTGCTTTTAAAAAAATTTTTTTCTTTAACTTTTGAGTTGTTAAGATTTTTTATATACTCTAGATACTAGCCATTTGTTAGGTATGGTTGCAGATATTTTCTACCGTTTTATAACTTGCATAATTATTTTCTTAATGGTGTCTTGATGAGCAGACATTTGATAAGTCCTGTGTATCAAAACTTTCTCTGAGGATCATTGCTTTCTGTGTCCTCTGTGGGGAACCTTGCTCTGTATCCCCTCACCCAAGCTCACAAAGATAGGCTACGTTTCCTTAGAGAAGTTTTAAAAAGTTAAAACTTTTAGGTCTCTCTGATTCATACTAATGTTTACATATGGTGTGAGTTGGAGGTCAAGGTTCATTCCCTACCCCCAGCGATATTAGGTTGTTCAAGCACCATTTGTTTAAAAAGCCCTTCCCCCTGAATAACCTGAAGGCATGTATATTATTGGGGTTTCATTGAATATGTGAATCAATTTGGTAGGAATTAGCTTTTTAATAGTATTGAATTTTCCACTTTGTGAACATGGTGTATGCCATTTTAAAATTTAAACATTGTTAGTGTTTATTTCCAGAAACGTTACAGAAATCATTTTGAAATAAATTGCAGAATTCATTTGAAGATTATTAGTGTGATCAAGGCTAAAATAAGCCAGTGATTATATTTTTGTGGTTGGAAATACAAAGTAAACCTGGTGTCTCTCATACCTTAATCTGTCGTGTGACTTAAAGTGTAGCTGAAACTATAAGGACGGTTTCCTTGAGCATCTATGCATCATGCATTCTCTGTAATTAGCACTCAGGTTAACAGTACATTGTCTCTTGGAGTTGTGATTGACTCAAGTTTAGCCTTTACAGTTTGATGATGAGTGAAAGGAAAGGTTAATAGTAAGCTGCAGCCTGAGGGTCGGCTTTGATGTGCCAGGCAGGAGGAAAGTGGCCAGGGCCCTTGCTGGGGAGAATGAACACTGTGAGGAGCGTGCTGAGTAAGAATGGGGTGATTACCTGGAAGAGAGAGACTAGGGTAGGAAGACCATTTTAAACTCGGACTCAAAGTGTGGGCAGCACGTGAGTAGTGTAGGCATCACTTGGGAGTAGGTTAAGAACACGGATTCCAGGGCCCAGCCCATACCTGCTGAGGCAGAGTCAGTGTTGTTGATTGCCGAGTCATCCCTATGCCCTGGAAAGTCTGAGGAGCACTGCTTTAGGGGAACATGCAGTCTTCCTGGCGTGCGTGGTCAAGGGCCCCAGTGCAACAGTGGTTGACATGATATTGACAGGTGTCTGACTTCTTGCATGGTGGCTCTTTTGCTTCAGGTTACCAAAATGGATTTACAGAATCATTTCTGTTTTCCTGATTTGGCAGAAGTGGCAGGTTTGGGGGATAGTCGTTCAAATGGTCTTTTTAGAAATACATTCTTAGAAATGCCACTTTATGAGCTTTAAAAAAACTTTTAAGAACATAAAGCATTGATTTAAGTAGCCTCAGCTTACTGTAAAGTCAGTTATTCAGAAGAAATCTAGTGGGGACCAGTGACGCAGTGTCCTCTCCTGTTCCCAGGGACTGGATTTGGAGGCAAAGCTGAAATTTTGTAAGAGAGTTCAAGTATGGTTGCTGTATAGACTGTAATAGTGTGCTTGTCAAAATGCTAAAGAGGAAAAAGAAAGGAGAACACCACTTTTGTGATACTGTTTGTGCAATGACTAAAGGAAGATAAATCCGTGAGTGGCCTGCTACCCTCACACATTAAGCTGTGTTTTTCTGTGTTCCTTTACCAACATCTGTCAACAAACAACATTTTCATGTAGTTAAAGCCATGATGTAGATGCAGCTTTGTAGTCTGTTAAGTCATTTAACATATTTCTCTGCCCCCAACCTCTTCTTTTCCCTCCTTATCCATCTGCTTTTCTGCCTTCTTCCTCCTCCCCCCTTTCGTCCCATATGTCCTTGACCGCTTCCCTAGCTCTGATCTCTGGTTCATCCTGAGTGCTTTACCACATTAATTATTGTTTAACAGTGTAAAGAGACAGTTCACTACACTCCTGAGCATCAGTTTCATTTTCCTGCCTCAGTTCTTCCTGGCTTGGTTGGCCCAAACAAACCTTGCTTACCTTCTCTCCTGTTAACTCCTCTGAACTAGATCCCCTTTCCCCTAGGATCAGCTCATGCGGCATCTGCTCTGTGAAGCCAACTTGTGTTTCTTGGGGGCCTCAGCTGACTTCTTGCAAGCACCATGGGCCTTTATACTATGGATCCTGCACAGTGGTTTCATAAATGGAGGCCTGAAGTCACTCTTCTCTCCTTGTTTCACCTCCTTAGTTGCCAGATGCTCAAGAATGATAGTTGCAGAGGACCATGAGCAATGTCATGCCAAGTCTTGTTGACAGAGGAGTCATCAGTGGACAGACAGGTTCTTAGACTGAGGATGGAAAAGATTAGAGGTGAGGCTGCACTCCTCTTGAGGGCTTCCCAGGTGGTTCAGTGGTAAAGAACCTGCCCACCAATGCTAGGAGACCCAGGTTCGATCCCTCTGTCAGGAAGATCCCCTGGAGGAGGAAATGGCAACCCACCCCAATGTTCTTACCTGGAGAATTCCATGGACAGAGGAGCCTGGTGGGCTACAGTCCATGGGGTCGCAGAGAGTTGGATAAGACAGCATGCCTGCATGCATACAACTCTGAGCCCTAGAATCAGCCCTTGGGTCACCTCTGCATTTTGATCCTCTCAGCAGTCATTCTGTTCTAGACTGTGACGAACTTTGGGCTTTGGGTCAGTTTACTTGAGTTTTTCAGTTGCTAAGAAATTTGGGCGATTATGAAGAAGGTAACATATTTTCAAGGGGAGATCATTTTAAAATTCTGAACCAAATCAAGGAACTTAATCAGAAATGTTGCATTGGTATTGATATGGAAACTTGCAGGGTTCGGGTTGATATAGAAAGTGTTTAAGCTGAGAGTCTTTGTTCAAACAGATTGCCTTAGAAGTAAATCTCACCTCATCACGTGCTGGTTCCAAGCTTCTAGTATCTTCGGAGTGTCTGGTGTGTGCTTGGCTAAAGATTATAAGGAATATCCTCCAATAAAAGGGGTCAAGTTCCTGCTCAGCATCAGATGTGAGTTTGAGAAGCAAAGACAGGCTTTCCTCAGTAAAATCAGCCTTTGAATTTCAGCCCTTTCAGCTTACTGAGCATTTGCCCATGTTGACAGTTTACCTCTCAGACTTTCTGTCAATACAGATCGAAGGGGTAGAGAGCAGAGTGGGTAAATTTGGAGAGCTGGGATCATTAGAAAAGAGGCTTTTGGAGTAAAATGTTTCTGAACACAAATGGCCACAGATAAGACTGAATCATGGCTGCCAGTCCACTTAGGACAGTATCTGTTGAACTTGCTGCATTCGTAGGGTTGTTAATATTTGCCCCCTTTCTCTCTCCAAAGTGCCTTGGTTTGGATGATAAATTATATGGTCACCTACTGAAACCAAAATACCAGTACAATAGTTTGTGCCAGACACTGTACCAAACACTGTATGTGTTCCTCATAAAACCCCTGAGAGGGAGCTGCTTTTGCCACTGTACAGGTGAAGGATGCTCAGGAAGGTTTAGTGACTTGACTGAGATCACACAATGGCAGATCTTGTGAGTAAAGCAAGATCTACAAAATTTTAAAGCCACTTCATTTTTCCTAGCCTGCCACACTGAAGGTTTACCAGGTGTGTCTTCTGTTAATTGGAGGAACTAGTGAAGGAATTCTACAACGGTAGTGCAAGCCTTTATCTGAAAGAAACAGTGGGATGGAGAACGTCTGGGTAAAGGTGAAGGTGGTGCGTCAGTGGGAGTGCTGGTAGTCAGGGGAGAGGCATACTGTACTGAGACCTCCAAGCTCCTGCGTGGCTTGTAGCCACTTATTCCTAAGTGACCTTTAATGGTCACTCATTTGAAAAGACCCTGATGCTGGGAAAGATCGAAGGCGGGAGGAGAAGGGGACGACAGAGGATGAGGTGGCTGGATGTCATCACCGACTCAATGGGCATGGGTTTGAGTAAACTCTGGGAGTTAGTGGACAGGGAGGCCTGGCGTGCTGCAGTCCATGGGGTCAAAAAGAGTCAGGGTGATTGTATAGACCAGTGCTACTCAAACTTTTAAGTGAATTAACGTCAGCTGGGAATCTTATTAAGATGTAGATCTATTCCAATTCCAGAAGTCTTAAGTGAGGGCTGAGAGGCTGTATAACAAGATTCTGGTGATACTGACTCTCTTGGTCGGCCACGCTAGACTTTGGGCAGCAAGAGCACAGTTGATAGCTAGATTCTCTCTGCGTGCAGCATGAGGTCCCCATAAACACAAAGGCCCTGATTTTAGCCGGGGATGGGAGAAATGATTGCTTCTAGATATGGGTGTGCTCACAGTGGTGGAAGGGACCATACCGAGAGTTTGTAAGGGGGGATGGGTACTTACTTATATATGGGTGTTTTTAAAGGAAGCATTCATTATGTTTTTATAACTATTACGTATGGATTATTTTTAAAGTGTGTCATAAGCTTGGGGGAAGGTTGGACAGAGAAGCTGGTGGGGGAGTGGTCTGGGGTGGGGGCAGCGCCAGCATGGGTGGGCTCTTGCTTTGCCTGTGCAGTGGTGAAGAGGTTTTGACAGACACAGGCTTGGAGCAGGCAGAGTATCTACAGCCAGACAGGAATAACGTGGATGGATGACACAGCAGCAAAGCTCTTTAAAAAAAAAAAAAAACCTCCGAGGGGAGGAGTCCCTCCCACAGACTGGCCGATCTCCCCATCTCGGCTGTGCCTGAGCGCCTGTGGACAGAAGGGGACACTCTGGAGGCTCTGGCCAGCCATTCCTGTGGCTAACAGCAGTAGCTCCCACTCTGCCCACCTTGTACCCTGTCCCGGGTGGTCCCAGGTGGGCATGATTCCTGTGTCTGGTTGCTTCTTGCTGTAGAATGACAGAGCAAGCAGGGTCCCTGGTCTCAGTGTGAGCAGCCTGCCTGCCATGTGGCCGGGACCCTCACTGTACCCTCCTTTCTAAGGACGAGGCCTTGTGACTGGAGGTCATGTTGGAAGAGATGGATGGATACAGGGAGAGTGCGTTGGCAGATAGGAAGTGGCAGAGGTCCCAGAGGTTCTGGGCAGAGCTGGACTTGGTGCTGGGGCTGTGACTGGTCATGGGAATAGGGCTGTGGTCCCAAGCAGCTCCCCTGCCTGGAGAGAGGGTCTGGGTAGCCAGAGGTACCAGGGCCCCTCCCGTGGCCGGTGTGCTCTGGAGGAGCAGGCCCAGGGGCTGTGAGCTCCTGAACCTGGGGCTTCTGACAAGGCACATCCTGCCTCCGAGATTGCTTCTGCTGTTTTGGTCTGATCAGACTCTGTGAGGGGAGTGTTTCTGTGCCTGCAGTTGCAGGACGGGGAGCTGGTCCTGCTATGAGATTGATGCCCACCCTTTTGGAGTGAGGGAACTTGGGAACTTGGAGTAAGTATCCTAGTCAGGGGGCTTCCCTGGTGGCTCAGACGGTAAAGAATTTGCCTGCAACGCAGGAGACCTGGGTTCAATCCCTGGGTCGGGAAGATTCCCCTGGAGGAGGGCATGGCAACCCACTCCAAAATTCTGGCCTGGGAAATCCCCGTGGACAGAGGAGCCTGGCAGGCTATAGTCCATGGGGTCCCAAAGAGTCGGACACGACTGAGTGAGCGAGCACATCTTTGTCAGGATAGGTCTTACTCTGGCGTTTGGGTGACCCAGTGACTCCCCCGCCCCCTGCCGAAACTGACCCCTTTCTTGGTAGCCAGCTGCTGCTGACAAGCCTGGAACACCAGGTGTCATTCCCCAGGGTTCGAGTGAGCTGTGTTTTCTGAAGCCTGTCCCACCCCTGGCAGTAAACACTGCTGTGTCAGGGTAGGGCTCAGGGGCCACTTGGAGCACACAGATTTTTGCTAGCAGAATTGTGAAGCTTTGCATCGGGCTGCAAAACCAGGGCTTGAGCAAGCAGCTGGAGAGAGTCCAGGACTAGAGTGTTTTTGGGTTTGGGGGCGGAGAGCAGAGGGAGGGGAGGGAGGGGCAGGAGGGCAGAGCTGGCCGAGCAGGCAGCCTGCTGCTTTGGCTCCGCTGTCAGCAGAGAGGACTTCAGTCGTGCCTCAGGCCGCTTGGCCACCATTGCTGGAGACCGGAGGGCGCTGCCTCACAGCCGGACTTACCAGCACCGCACCCGGACTGTTCCCAGCGGCTGTTGTGCCGTCGCTTCCCTGGGAGGCAAGTCCCCTCCCTGCCGGTCCCCTGCTCCTCCCCGCTCTCTGAGGGGTGATGCCGCTCTCCATTGCACGGCTCAGCCGGCTGATGTCACTGGCAGCGGGGAGCATCAGCAGCCTGATCACATGCTGGCCCAGTCTGTAATGCAGACGGGATAGGGGTGTGTATGTGGGGAGGGGGCTGTATGGCAGCCGCTCCTGCTTTAACACCCCCAAAAGTGCAGAGGCAGTGGCTGCAGCATCCGGCCAGCTTGGATGTCTAGTCTTCGAGCCTGAGGAAACTATTCCTAATATTATTTATTGTTGATAATCCTGGGGAAACAGCCCTTAACTCTGGGCTTCTGCTGTTTTCCTGTCCAAAGCAGACTTCCAGGACTCAGAAGAAACAGTCACAAGCAGGATGCTTTTCCCCACCTCTGCGCAAGATTCTTCCCGTGGCCTCCCAGATGCAAATGACTTGTGCCTTGGCCTGCAGTCCCTGAGCCTCACAGGCTGGGACCGACCCTGGAGCACCCAGGACTCAGACTCCTCAGCCCAGAGCAGCACACACTCGGGTGAGTGCCGGAAGATGAGCCAGCGGGGGGAGGGGGCGCATGGGGTGTGGAGCAAGGATATCCACAGCAACAGTTGTTCTCTTCCCCTTTGCATCCCCCACCGCCCCCCCATACAACATGGAGCTGTTTTGCAAAAGATGGAAATGCTGGCTGTGAGTGTGGCAGGACAGATGGTGGCTCGTAAAGGCAGGCACCGCTTTCCCACTTACCCTGACAAATTCCCTGGAGTTGTTAGTCTGTACCTGAAGTGGCCCTGAGAAGGATCCCCAAGGTGATAGCCTTATGCAGAAAAGATCCAGCGAACCCCCTAGTGCCCAGGCCTGCCTTGGAGATGATGAAGCAAAACACTTTTAGGCGGGGGAGGGGACTTTAGGGGCTGATGACTGGATGTCCAGATTCTATTTCCCAGTGGCTTTTAAAACTAGGGAGCTCTGTGTAAAGGATGGGTGGTCCCCGAATCATAGCGAGGGAAGAATTTTAGCCATATGTGAGGCTGGGTAATCCTAGGGTATTGGAATTGGCTTCACATAAGGCTGAGAGCATCGATCCTGGAAAAGGGGGTAGGCAGGGTGAGCCGGGTGGAGTAACTCTCGGCTATGGAGACCTTTTTTCTCTCTTTTTTTCTTTGTGTTAAGGGTGACCAAGTGGGTGAAGGAAGAGCCATTCCCCTTAGGGTCCCTTGTCGTCCTGGAAGGATTCGATGGGGACAGATTGAAGGGGGCTTCTTGGCAACTCCTCTAACTGCTTCTGCTCAGACCTCCCACTGTCCATTAATTTCCCTCTCATGGTTCAAGGGGGTGGGTTGGCCAGACACAAATCCTGGAGCATTCAGGAAGAAATGTGAACTTAAGAAATAACTGTAACTATACATAAAAATCTTAAGTATTTTGCTTTATGTGCGTTACACCTTAATAAGGAGCATCTTGGCAGCAGATATTTTCACTGATGGAAAGTGAGGGTGGGGGCAGCCATTTACCATTGGTGCTGACAGTGGGATTCACAGAGCCTGCTGTCCCCCACCAACCACCCCCACTCTAGAACCGGGCAGCAAGATTTCTCTGGCCTCCACCCTGTTTGGCGCAGGTCTTTTTTTAGAATGCTTTGCAGAGGCTGGGACTGTTGTGTCTGTTGGCATTTTGGTGCCTGGTTGTTTTGGTAAATCCCATTTGATTGGGGGGGTGGGAGGGGGTAGAGGCTGGGTTTGTTTTCTTTTCTCTCAGGTGAGGAAGAGCTTTACCTTAAGTAACTACCTCTGGGTTAAGGTAGAATTTCTTGAACTACTAGCCTTTGGCTGACTCAGGATTTTCCCTGGGCCGGGAAGTGTGGTGTCACTGTTTGGTGTCCTGTGCCTGGATATCTCGGCTTTGAGGCTGTGGTGGTTTGTTTCACAGTGGAGCCCTGAAGCCGGCCGGGGGGTGGGGGTGAGGCATGTGAATCTGACCTTGTCCCCACCCTCACTGCTGGCTCTGAGCAGAGGACGGAAGAGCCCCTGCACAGGAGGTGATGAGTGTCTGACCAGGGTGCCGTCCTTCCCTGGCCTCACGCTGGGTGTGGCCCTTCCTTGGTTCTGGCTTCTCTTAGCTACAGGGGCCCTTCTGGAATGCATTATAGCACGTAGAAATGCAGGAGAGGCCAACTTGGGGCTTGGAGAGGTTGGCCTGAAAGTCATTCTGAAATCAGGCTGGAAAAAAAAAAAAAAGGCTTGTGTCCAGCCACAATTTCCTCAGCTTCCCCAGCAACCCACCTGAAAGGCCTGTGCTCGTAGCTCTTTGTCTCTAAAGTGGAGATGGATTTTCTTCCCCACATCCCAAGCACTTTACTTATAAATATTATGTGATTTTCTGCATCAGAGAGATCCTATACTCTGTGGCCCTAGCATCCATGGGGAACCCAGAAGGTTATCCCAGTGGTACGATTTAAATGGCCCTGGGCAGGTTAGTGTGGGTATGTCTTCCTTTCCGAGGGCTGAGGACACACCCACCTATCCCTGATCCCCACGTTATCCTTGGACTTGGGAGCTGGGGTTATGGCCATCTCTCTTCTTTCCCTGAGCCCTGGGCCTTCTTGGAAAGCCCACGGGAGGGTACTGCCTCCTAGAGTGGGACGCAGCCCTCCCACCAGCCAGCTGCACCCTTGCCAGCGATGCGGGAACATGCAGCCCACATTCCAGTGCCTACACTGCCTTCCCATCTGAAGAGCAGCCAGCTCGGTTTCTCCAGGGAGGGAGGAGGCGTTTCAGCAGCTCTGGACAGTCGAGGAGTCGTCCTTGCAGACAGCCTGGTACCTTGCTGTTTCTGTGAGGAGCACGTGGTGCAGGCTTCTTCCTTGGGCTCTGCTGGGTGATATATTGCCCCATGTGGCTGTTGGCTCACATCTGACCATTTTCTACAACTCTCAGGTTCTAAGCAGCGTGTAGGGGGCAAGGTTGGAAGTAGCAGGGCTCTTGCCGGAGAAGTCTTGGCTAAATTTATTCAACACATACTGAGCACTGGCTATGTGCCAGGCACTGTGTTAGGCACTGAAGGTGCACCAGTGATAAAATTGTTTCCCTTAAAAACGCCCTTGACTATTGAGGGGAAATAGATGGGACTATATACCGAACACAGCATGACAGCTGCTCTGCCCAGGGGCTCCATTTTCTCTTCTAAGGAATTTTTTGACATTGAGGCAACATTTCATTGGATTCTCCCATGGGGACCTGTCTCCGGGGGCTGGAGTCCTTCTGCCTTGTGGGTTTCATTGGCCTGGGGGACCTGCAGGAAGACCCTGGGGTGGGATCTGTTTTTGAGCATTGTGCCTGCAAGGCCAGCATTGGTTGGGGTGTGGTGCTCTGTGAGGCACCTCCCTTCCAGACTGTGCCTACCCGTGAGGCCTCAACTCAGGCTGGGAAGGAAGCCTTCCTGCCCATGAGGGCGAGATGAATGTTAGAAGTGACCCCAGTGACGTGTCCTCCTTGCAGTGTCTTAAGTCCTGTAATGGAACGGGAGGGCCGTTAAGGCCCTGATCCTTAATGTCCTGGGATGGGGAGAGAGTGACTAATCACCATTTAGCGACTATTTCCTATGTGAAGTGTGTCATGTGGCTTTAATACTTCCACAGTCCTATAAAATGGGTACTGTTATTGTTCCCATCTCAAAGATGAGGAAGTAACGCTCACAGAGCTTGTGGAATGCCAAGAGTGACACAGCTACCAGAATTTGAACCTGCGTTTCTTTGATCCCAAGCCTCTTGTGCTTTCTCTCCCACCTGGCTCCTGTGGGCAGAGCCCAAACTCTTGAGCAGGAACACTCACAGTGGGTTGTCTCTGTGTACAACTCCAGGGCTGCTTGGCCTTAAAGTCTCCTTTGCAGAAGTCCCCAAGGCCAGGGCACGAGGCAGACGGTTCTGACTCCCTCTTCAGCCTGTGTCTCAGCCCGTCAGCTGTGCACCTGATGTGTTTGTCTCCCTGCCTTCTCCCAGTGACTCTTTTGCACGCAGCATTACTCAGCAGGAAGTGGGGTGACTGAGAACCTACTTCAGGGGACCTGGAAATAAGGGCTCCTAACGAATGCCCTGTGCAGAAGCCCAGTGGGCTGACCAGATGCTCAGCCTGAGGGTGCCAAAGGACATGTCCTGTTCCCTCCCACTCTCCTTAGAAGTCCTTGAGGTTCACCCTCCTTGGTTTCTGTCCTGGCTGCTCACTAGTAAATAGCATGTTCCCTGTGCTGGAGAACTTGCAGGCTCCCCGCTGTCTGCAGGCCGATTGAGCCTGGGGTGAGAGGGGTGTCTTCAGCAATTTGTTCCTGCTGGTGCTCTGCTTCCAAATAACCTTTCTGAGACAACATTCAAAACAGGGTTGGGTTCTTCCCTGTGGAACATGGCCTTCTGGGCCCAGCCAAGTTCTCCTCACGTCTACCTTGGCTGTCCAGTTCTTCACCGCTCTGTTCCCAGTATGTAGCACAGTGCCTGGTCCTGGTGTTTCAGCAGGTATTTATTGAATGAATGATAAGTGCTGAGTTAATTCTCGGTAAGTTTGAACTGCAGAGTTCAGACAAGGTCTCTGTTTCTTCTGCCTCCTACTTGTGTTGATCATCCTGATGGACAGATGGTTCCAAACGATCAGTATCTCTGAGCCCCCATAGCTTTTAGGGCGTGACGGTACCCTTACAGAAGGTTTCTGTCATACCCTGGACCATGAATTCTGCTGTGGAGTCAGGTAGTTTACTGAGGAGTAACTTTCAGTGCAGAGTGGAGGGGGCCTGGAGAAGCACTGTGGCAACAGGACACCTCCCTGCCGAGGGAACTTGAGGAGCTTGGGTGCAGGGGCCAGGCGCTGCTGACCTTCCCTGGGGCTCGAGCAGGCCATTTCTTCAGGGGATGAAACTTGTCCAGTGACCAAGACTGGGGAAAAAGGCTGTGTTGGGTACCACCTTGGACCTGTGGGATCCAGAGTTGGTGGAAGGAGTTCAGACTCAAAGAGCACCACCTGAGCTGGGGTGTGATGTGGAGTTGCAGGGTTGGGGTCACAGGAAAAGAGCATTCTGTTAGCTTTCTGTTATGTCTGCAATGTGTGCTGCTCTCCCCGCCTTCCTCCTGTGCATTCGGGTAGATTTTGAGCAGGCAGCCTGGAACCAAGAGTTGGTATAGGGAAGAAGGTTCCAGGTATGCGGCCTTGTGTCTCAGACTAGGGATTTTCCCAGGTGGCTCAGTGAAAGAATCTTCCTGCCAATGCAGGAGACAAGGGTTGCATTCCTGGGTTGGGAAGATCCCCTGGAGGAGGAAATGGCAAGCCACTCTAGTATTCTTGCCTGGGAAATCCCATGGACAGAGGAGCCTGGCAGGGTATAGTCCATGGGGTCACAAAGAGTCAGACAGGACTGAACAGCTAAATAACATCATCATCATCTCAGGCTAGAGATAATGGCTCCCGGTCTGGGTGTCTCTCAGGACTTCTCCCATCAGACAGGTGGCATGCCGCTGTGATGGGCTCTTGGAAGCTGAGCTCAGGCTCAGTGTCTGACAGTGTGGACCCCTGTTGCCTGGCTGCCGCTGCAGTCAAACTCTGATGCCTTTGTGCTCTCAGGGAAGGCTTCCGAAAACTAGCCGTGACTCAGCTGTAAAACCCACAGGAGCTGGCACAGAAGGGTGAAAGTGGAGAAAGTTAACAATCAGTTTAAAGACACTGCTGCTGCTTTGGCCTCCTGTGCCCTCTGAGGCAGTGCTAATGAGCTGGAGCCCCCTGCCAGGCCCTCTCCTCCCTGTGGCTTCCCTGAGAGCAGCCCGTAGCCGCCGAAGACTCCTGCCCACGTGCGGGGGGCCCCAGCAGAGCACACAGTTCTTTGTAGTCACATTTGCAAAATGAGGATCCACCATCCTCTTGGCCACCAGGGCTGGGGACACCTGGTAAACCTCAAGACTTCCGTGTTCCTTGAGTTGTAGAGGTCAGGATAGGAACAGAGCAAAGAGATCAGGGCCTTGGCCTTGGTCAGAGCAAAGAAGTCAGAGTCACTGGAAGGTGACTGTAGGACACTCCCTACCCGACCCTTAATCCATCTAGGTTAACATTCGACATTTGACCTTGATGAAGTGCTCTGCCCTGTGATGGGGAGTGGAGGTCGAGATCAGTCACTGGCCTATAGCATAAGGGACCTGTCACTTCCACTAGATTTTAGGTTGTACGGCTTGAAGAGAATGCCTTTCCAGTAGGTACACTTTATACTTAAAGTTAGGAAGACACGCTGGCTCCTTCCATCTCGATTTCTGGCTGGTGGGAACCAGTGCTGCTCACTGAGCATCCTTGTAGAGGGGAGATTCGGTCTCATGGGCCGAGGTGAGGTGCCACCTCTCCGAGGAGCCCAGTGTTCTCTGCTGCTCTCCTCCCTTTGATCTGTAGATGCTTAGAGAGCTGTCTGGCCAGGTCCTTTGTGAGACTGGGCTAAAGGCAACAGTCAGGCACCACAGAGCATTGGACCATGAGTGACAGTTTCTGGAAACTTGGCTCCTTCTGTGGGTGGAAGGAAATATCAAACCCCCTAGAAAATCCTTGCCTCTTAATAATAGGTTTTCCTGTCTTCCTTGTATCTTCTAGTCAAACTCCTCTATTCTTGGCCCCTTCCAGTTTAGTATTTGCAGGCAGCTGATGTGAGGAGGTGCCGACAGGACTGGTTGTATTAATTCTGGTGCACACTGACCTCACATGTTTGTCAGATGGCACTGCCCCCTCCCCTGTTTGCCTGTGTGGCTGGTATAATGTTCAGTGGGGCTCTTCCGTGATAGTTGTTTCTCAGTGTAGAAGTGTTTTTTCAGTGGCTGTGAGGATCCCGGGGAGAGTGACCCTCTTCAACCTGTATCTGTATGTGTTTAATTCTCTTTGGAGAAAGTATTTGAAACTAGTGGAAGGAATATTGTCACAAATTTGATATGTCAAGTAACTGTTCTTCTCTCAACCTCTATTTTGGTGATGGGCAGGGTCAGGATGAACTAAGTAAGGTTTTTTCCTCTAATTCCGAATTGTATTGAAGGCAGTATTGTGTCCTTAAATGGAGTAACCTTGATAGGAAAGGGCATAGCCTCAGTGAGCACACTGCTCCTGAGGATACAATACTGTCTTTCTTGCAGTGCTGTTCATGCAAGCATTGATCACCTGCTTTCTGCCAGATGTTGACTAATTACTACTGGAATGAGTGGTAAAGATGGGCCTTTGGTGTGCTTGGTAGAGAAGGCAGAACTCTGTACCCATGTGTGCCTGCAAATATCTATACAAGTGTTTTTTGACCCTTTAAAAAGCTAGTTTAAAAGAAGATTTCTCTTATAGGCAGAGGCTCCAAAGGTACTCAGTTGCCATTTTTCCCCTTGGGATTCTAGTCCCAGTTAGTTGTGCTTGATTTCCCTTTTCTGGTCAGATCAGTTGCCTTGAAAAAGATAAAGTCAAATGAGAATTGATTAGTTTTCCTTCCTGTCATTAAAAATTTTTTTTTGTTTGGAAATTCCAAATTTACAGAAAGTCACAAGTATAAAAATTATACAAAATTCTTTTATTCAGATTTTCCTGTTGTTGACGTTTACCTCATTTGCTTTATCATTTGCAATTCTCTCTTTATATATCTCTTTATATAATTTCTTTCTGTACCATAAGGACTAGAGATGTTCTAAAATACACTGACATACAACAAAAGCTATGGATGTCCATCAACTTGGAATTGATGAGAATCCTTGTTAAACTCATGCTCTCCCTGCTCACATTCCAGTGTTGCCCAGTGACCCAGTGGTGTCCACACAGCATTTTTCTCTTCCTTGTCTCTTAGCAGTTGTCTGCCTGAAGCATTAGGCCCAGGCTCTCTTTGTATTTGCTCCATATGAGGGTGTGAGCTTACAGAGTTCTCGTCTTGAATGTTTTTCACAATGTTCAGCTTGTTCCTGGCTGTCGCATTTCCTGAAACTATTATCACAATACACGCCAATCTTTTTAAAATTCATTATTTGTTCCTGGTTAGACCTCTCTCCCTCTTTCATCTCCCCCATAACGTGGGTGGCAGGCTAAGGGGGGGTGTCTGAGAGATCAAGCTCCCTGGGTCATGTCATATGTAGCCACCTTGGATGGTGGCTTTTTTCCTCCTGGATGTCAGTTGCTGTTGAGCTGTAAAAGCTGTATTTGAATAACCCACAGTTTTTTTAAGTCAAGCAAAGAATTACTTAGGAAAGGTTTAGGGGTGTGGTGAAGGGGAACTGATTAGAAGCTTGAAGTAGCAAGCCTCGGGTTTTTCTAGATTAGCGCTTCTCAGACTTTAATGTGCACACAAATCTCCTGGGGATTGTGTTAAAATGCAGGTTCTGATTCAGTAGGTCTGGAGTGGGGCCCAGGATACATTTTTAATGAGTTCCTACAGCAGCAAAGTCCTAGAGAAGTTTTAAGACTTGGATGATTTAGATCCCAAGGTACTGACCTCTGGAATCCAGAGATAGCTTATCTGTAGTTGATGGTCTTAAAGAAATTTGAACAAAAGAGAAGTGTCAAGACCAGAAGATGTAGTCTGGAGTATTAAAAAAAAACAAAGTAGTGAGTGGTGTGTTGCAGAGGATAAAGCAAAGAATCAGAAAGGATTGCGTCCCACTCTGCCACTCACCACCTCACAAACTCACTGTAAACACTTGACCTTTGAGCCTTGGTTTCCTTTTGTTAAGATGGGGTAATAATACCTAGTTCTTAGGACTCAGCTTAAGAGTATTTATCTAAAGTGGTTCTGACTCGGTATCTGGAATATCCTAGATGTACAGTGAGTGGAAGCTGCTGTTAGTGAGTGATCGGAGCTTCCTTGAACCTGGTCCAGATTGTCGAACAGATGATTTGACCATGAACTCTGAGCCCTTAAGGAAGTGGAGTTCATTAGTGGCCATCATCGGTTGTCATGCCATTTTCTTCTTAGACAGGCTTATTATCCAATTGGAGTGTTACAGACATAATCTCTAGCTTTGACATAGGAATTTGATATCTCACAAAGATGTCAAAAATATTTGTAAGCTAGTTGAGGTGGATGGGTTTGTGATTATTAGATGCATCAGTAACAGTCGTGAACACAGATTAACATGAATGAGAACTGTGGTCTACACTGGCACGGACATTGCTTTCAAACACACCTTTTAAAAATATTAGGTGGAGACAGTCACCGGAGTCCATATTTCTCATCCTCAGTGCCCCCAGACACAAATCATTTGGGCCTGACATCTCCTTAAGTATTTTTCTGCATCCTGCTTCATGCCGGTTTTCCCTCGACAACTCTTGGACCGCTCTGCGGTGCCACCCTTTCCTGGGATCAACAAACCGCCCTTTATCTTGTTTGTCCCTGGGGAGTGGATGGATGGTTTTTCCCTTCAGCATGATGTTTTCTAGGGTGGAGGCTTCTCCCCCAAGCCTCATCTCCCCCACAGTCCTTCTTCCTGTCCTTCTGGCCAGTTCCCCAGTCCTTTACCTGCTCTGCGAGCTCAGTGTCTAGGCTGCGTTCTAACCCCGGGCCTGCTTGTCACTGTGGGTCCGTTTAAGGATGCCGTCCGGCACTGCAGCCTGCACACAGCCACCTCGGCCGCCTGCGATCACACAGGCTGGCGGCACCGCCCTTGGGACGCAGTCCTCTCGGCCCCCTCGCCCGGCCCCTCCCGCTCTCCCCTCGGGCAGCTGACAGCACGTGGCCACTGCTGGCTCTCCATTTGCCTCCAGTGTCGCTCACCTGTGACGCACGTCCGTGTCTTCCATCCTCTCTGTGACTGGTCCATCAGCCCCTCGATGGACACGTTTCCTCCTCCACATTCTCTTTGGAAAAGACCCCACAGCCCTGTGTCTACGCAAGCTCCTGACACTGCCTCTGCGAGCCCCCCATGTCTGCCTTGACCTTCGGCCTCGGCCGGGTGCTGGCTGCCGGCCCCGTCTTCCCATGGTCCCTGGTCAGCCCCCTTGGCTTGTCCCCACAGGAGCTGCCGCGTGTCTCCACCCTCCCTCAGGAGAAAGTCTAAACGCCCTAACCTGGCTTTCAGAGCTCTCTAAGATTTGATTGTTACCTCTTCATTCGCCACCATAAACTTGTTTCTGCAAAATGTGAAGAAAGATGAGGCCCTTCAGGGCAATGGTACCACTTTTAAGACCAACACACATGATCTGTATTGTCAGAGAACTGCCAGTTTTCAGAGTGCTTTCTGTTTGTTTGTTTTTGGCCACATCTTGCAGTTCCCAGGAAGAGCCTGAAATAAATCTTCGCACTGCCCACCCCCCTACCCTCTCAGCATGAATTCCAGGGGCCTGGACTTTGTGTGTCATTGAGACAGGGCTTTGTCAGGCATATTTGAGAAACGTAACAGAGATAATTTCTGATGGGTATCAGAATTCAAGCGTGAGAGACACTTGGTTTCAGTATGCAGCTAAGTGCTTGTGCTCAGGAAACTAGTTAAAAGAATGTTTCCTTAAAAAATGACGTCTTTAAGTAATAAACTCCCCAACACACACACACATTAGACTGGCTTCCAGCCCTCCTGAGTGTTGGCCAGCATGTGGAGGGACTGATTCTCCCCTGTGTTGGTGGGAAGGTGAACTGGTATCTCTGCTTTGGAGGACAGTAGGACAGTTTCTTTAAAAATTAAGGATAAATACAATAAAATAAATAAACAAATGCATCCGAGACTCTTGCCTGCATTTGAACAAAAAGAGTTAAGAATACCCTGCCTTCTCTTGATCTTCTCTCTCTGTGGATCAAGTTAAGGATACACTACCTCTCTTGATCTGAGAGGGACGCATGGTTGGCTGAGGGGGGAGCGGGTTGATCTGATCCTGTACAAATGCTCCGTGGTGAATGGTGTACCCTGGAAGCATGCTTTCACTTTGATTTCATGCTTGGAGAGGTTTATTCGTGCCTCCTGAGGCCCACTGCAGCCCCAGCCAGACACTCAGACGGACTTGTACCCCGAGAGGAAACCAGCTCAGGTGACCTGTGTCTCACTCAATTACTAGTGACTAATTGTGAGGTGGAGCCACTCACAGCCACCGCGTATTGAACAGTTTCACACGTAAACACGTTATTTTGGTTTCACTTCATAGCCTTTTTGAGGGGAGTGTTTTCCCCTTTCTGTGGATGAAAATAAAATAATCAAGAGTAACGAGGCTTCTTTCTCACCTCAGTGCCACCGTACCTCTATGGCCAAAGCCCTCTCCCACCCCCCACCCCCTCTCAGTGGATAAAAGGGTGTTTTGCTTTGCTTTGGATCCCTTTTCCCCAGGGCCAAGTGTGGGAAAATGCCGCTGTCTTCTGCTGTCCACTTTACCTCCCTTATCGCTCCTGGCCTCAGATTCACTCTTTTTTTGATGTTTAATATTTAAATATTTATTGTGCACTGGGCTCTGCTGTGCTAAGCGCTTTCCATCTGCTATCTTAATTACTGACCCCTCCTGACCATGTTACGAAGCAGTTGGTATTCCGCCCAAGAAGCCATGAGAAAATGGAGACTCAGAGCTTCCCAGAACAGGCAGCTGAATGAAGGTGGTATCAGGCTCAGCCAGGATTGCTGTCAGCCGAAGCAGCTCAACCACAATATCACTGCTTCCATCCTAAATGTTGGAAGTCCAGGGTTGTCTGGGAGAATCTGCATGGGCTGGAATTCTGCACACAGGAGCCTCTCGGATGAGATGGACGCTCATGCTCTGCCGGACTTCTGGGGCATGGCATGGGATTCTGTGTTTTAGCTATGTAGTGTTAGAAAGGGCAGGGGGTGCGTTCTTCTGATAGACATGTTGGTAGGCAGCAAGGAAGGAGTATGGTTTGGGCTTCCTAACTGTGCTGACAGTGTCTCCTGTGATGACATGGGCATGTGTATCCAGACATTGGTAGTGGCGGTCACCAGGGCCCCCCAGTGGCACAGAGTGTCCCAAATGCTATTGACCCAGGAACCTGGGTCTTCAGAAAGCCATCCTATTCCTGCCTCTCATTAGATACCCTGGGTGTACATCTGCTCGTTACGCTCATCACTGTGGTTCTCTCAGGCTTTGGTGGTCCTGCCTTGGTGTGTCTTGCTCTGAGGGTAAAGGGAAAGCTCTTGTCTGGGAAGAAAACTAAGAGGTCATGAGATTTTTTTTTCCTCCCCGTCTTCCTAGTACTGAGCATGCTCCATAACCCATTGGGCAATGTTTTGGGAAAGCCCCCCTTGAGCTTCCTGCCTCTGGACCCGCTTGGATCTGACTTGGTGGACAAATTTCCAGCACCCTCCATTAGAGGACCGCGCCTGGACACCCGGCCCATCCTGGATTCTCGCTCTAGCAGCCCTTCTGACTCGGACACCAGTGGCTTCAGCTCTGGATCAGATCATCTCTCAGATTTGATCGTATGTAGCTTACTGGGGGGTCGATGGGGAGGGCAGGTGAGCTTGAGCAGGTAGGGTGCGGGCTGCGAGGTGGGGCGATGGGAGGCACTAGGACTTCTGAACCTCAGCAGATCAAAGGGTGCCCTGTGTCCCCACTCCTCCCTGTGTGCAGCACACTCGGAACCTGAGCTGAGACTTCTTCACCAGTTACTCCAGCAGCTCTTAGGAAACAGTTTCGAGAGTAAATAGGGGAGTCCTAGCGGGATTCTGAAGTGTAACTTGTTCCCTAAGGATAACCCTAAATGGTGACCACGAGCAGGTCCCTTTGGTTCTCTGGCTGCAGTTTATTCCTCTATAAAGATTGGGCTTCCCTTGTGGCTCAGCTGGTAAAGAATCTACCTGCAATGTGGGAGACCTGGGTTCGATCCCTGGGTTGGGAAGATCCCCTAGAGAAGGGAAAGGCTACCCACTCCAGTATTCAGGCCTGGAGAATTCCATGGACTGTATAGTCCATGGGGTCACAATGAGTCGGACATGACTAAGCAACTTTCACTTCTCTTCACAAAGTGGAATTAGAGATGCTCCTACTTCTGTTCATTGCTTTAGACGGGCTCAGTCTTAGGAATCTGCCTGGTAACCAGCTTTAATATTGATACTTTGAGATTTTTGTTTAAAGAATTTTCTCAGATCCCTGCCCCAAAGGTTGATTGATGAAGGGATATGGACAGACAACTCACAGAAGAGGAAATAGAGGCAGTATTTCAACTTACAGGAGATACTTTATTTAGTAATTATTTCAGTTTACATCTTGATAATGTGTATATTTTTACCCACTTTAGTAGAATTTAAAGCCTTGACACAAGTGTGTAGTGAAACTTGTGTTCTCACACACTTTTGACAGAACACAGAACCCTCATAGAAAGGATTTTGACATCTTATGTCTAGGGATGTGACCGGAGAAGACACAAAATAAGAAACTACCCCTTAAAGTTTTTATTTATAATCCTGAAAACCTGGACGGTATCTAAATGTTTAGCAGTAGGTGGAATAGGTCAGTGAAGTGTAACTTGTTCCCTAAAAAGAATATCATAAATTAACTAAAAATGGTTATGAAGATTGGCAATATGAAGGAAAAAACTGAATTGGGGAGAAAAAAATTTATTTAAATTATAAGAGCAGCTGCTCTTAAAAATGCATAGGAAGAAAATCTAAGAGAAAAATGTATCAAATACTAAATGGTATTTTTCATAATTTCTGTAGTGTAATTATTTCTATAACACCTGTCATTTAAAAACCTCTGTCTTCCTTTTTCCTTCCCTAGTCAAGCCTCCGAATTTCCCCTCCCCTGCCCTTCCTGTCTCTGACAGGGGGTGGCCCCAGAGACCCTTTAAAGATGGGGGTTGGGTCCCGGATGGACCAAGAGCAAGCTGCTCTGGCTGCAGTCACTCCCTCCCCAACCAGTGCATCAAAGAGATGGCCAGGAGCTTCTGTGTGGCCGTCCTGGGACCTCCTCGAAGCTCCCAAAGACCCTTTCAGCATAGAGAGAGAGGCCAGGCTACACAGGCAAGCTGCGGGTAAGTGTGGGCGTGCACCTACGGTGGGGCCCGAGCCCTCGTTCTCAGGGCAGACAAGTGAACTGTCCAGAAGAGGACTTGATTGCTTGGTGAATGAAGTCTGCATCTGCACAGCATGGTCTGTTCTGAGGAGTAAGTGCTAATGGGGACAAACTTGGGAACGCCTTTGAGACGGAGCAGAGAGGGAACGAGATGACCTAGAACCACAGGGCCATGCCACTTAGCGCTGGGATCCATCTCTGACTTGTTCTCTTGCATGGAGATCATGCACTGCTGTTGCTTCTGAGTCTTTTCCTGGGTGGATGCTTCAGGAGAAACCCTGGCAGTGCCTAGAATTTTGTCTGCCTCCCCGCCACCCCTCCCCATTCAGAGTTGTGTCAGGCACAACCCACACTGGAGCCTCCTTCCCCAAGACTTTCTGATTGGTATCCAAGGGATGTGTGCATTGTTCGTTTGTCCACCTCCAAGGTAACGGATGTCTGTTGCCGTTGCTCCCCTATGAAGTAACTTTACCATTCTTTTGGGTGAGGCCATTATATCGACTTCTATTTTTGATCACAAAATATTGCTGATGGTGCCTAAATTTCGTGCTGTAGCAACACATTGGACCTGTGCCTTTCAGAGAGTGGCCTTCCGTGTCATTGTCCTGAATGAAAATGATGGTTCATTTCACTGGCTGTGCAGTCCAGTTGTGGAGGAGGAGAGTAAAACAGGCAAGGACTAGTTGGTCCGCCCTGAGGTCAGTCTCCGATCTGCAAGGGCACAGACTGAGTGGGGACAGGATTGAAGACTGGTACAATAGAAGGCTGGACTGGTCAGTTACCAAGAAGAGCAGGGACTCTAGAAAGTTTAGGGCAAGCCAAACAGAAGATAGTTTCAACTCTGTACAGCAACAAGGGTTTCTTTACTGAGTCAGAGAAACTTTATAAGAGGTTTGGACAGGGTTTCTGTTTGGTATAAACAGGAAGCTGAGGGATTGAGAGAAAATCTCTTATCCTACAGTGCTGGCATCAAGAAGGCCCAGTGTCTCCTTCAGTACCATAAGGATATGTCTAGAGATGGTATGGAACGGTTCCGACTTGGAGCAGTTGTGGCCACCTTCCTGTCTTGCTGGTGGTGGTTCTCACTGTCAGTGTCCTGACTTCTGTGAGTGGTGAGCTCACGGAGCAGGCAGGGCAACGGAATGGTGTTGCTTATTTGAACAATGGCAGAGAAAGTCCATTTGGACCAGGAAGCATTTAGGATGTTGTATGAAAAATTGTCCCGTTGGCTTTCAAGTACAGGCGTACCTTGTTTTATCGAACTTCACTTTATTGCACTTTACAAGTACTGAATTTTAAAAAGTACAGTTGATTAACACTACTGTGTTAGTTTCAAGTGTATGCAAAGTGATTGTTAGAGAGGGGTATGTATCCATTCTTTCTCAGGTTCTTTTCCCATTTAGGTTATTACAGAATATTGAGCAGAGTTCCCTGTACTGTACAGTAGGTCCTTATTGGTTATCTATTTTAAAGAGAGCAGTGTGTACATGTCAATCCCAAACTTCCAATCTATCGAGATTGCTTTTTTCTCCCCTAACAAATTGAAGGTTTATAGTTGCCTGTGTTGTCAGATGACGGTTAGCATTTTTTAGCCGATAAAATGTTGAGTTTTTTAGACATAATGTGGTCACACACTTTATAGATGATAATATAGTATAAATACAACGTTTATATTCACTGGGAAACCAGAAAATTTGTATGATCAGCTTTATTGCAGTGTTCATTTTATTGTGGTGATTTGGCACAAAACCCTGCAGTGCCTCCGAGGTATGCCTATAATTCTAAATTCAAATTAATTGGTATTGTAAGCAGTGACTAGATAAAACTGTCTTCTGGTTAGTGTATCATTTTGTGTTTGGAAACTGCTCAGGTTGTGATTGTTTTCACCCTGCACACGTGGTTTGCCATTCCTCCCAGTTTTAGTGGAGAAACAGAACCGGTGAGTCAGGGTTACCACCCTGGGCTGGCAGGTTTGGGGAGGCGTCCGGTTTCTTGCCTTTCAGAGTAGTCATGAATGTTCTCCCAGCGGCCAGGCTGGGGGACTGTGGCCTGTCTCTCCTTCCCGAGCAGGTTCACCACAGAGAAGGGCAGTGCCTTTGTGGCTTCTCTGACTCCGGTTTCTCTTTGTCTTCTGCCAAAGCTGTGAACGAAGCCACCTGCACGTGGAGTGGTCAGCTCCCTCCCCGGAACTACAAGAACCCCATCTACTCTTGCAAGGTGTTCCTAGGAGGCGTCCCTTGGGACATTACGGAAGGTGAGCTCTGAGTCCTTTTCCTTCGGGTGTTGAAGGTGGCCCTGTGTTTTCAGAGGATGAAACTTGGCCTTGAGGCCAGGCCAGGCACTGAGCCTCTGCCTGGGCTCAGGATGTGACGGGAGCAGCTGTGAGGGGAAAGGCTCCTTCACAGAGCCTGCAGGGCTGCTGGGCCTGGTGCCCACGCGTGTCATGGGAGACCTAGGGCCAGTTCAGAGCTGCCTGTCCAGGGAGACAAGCGACACTGATGGCCCTGTGCTTGTGCCGTCCTGGGGAGAAAGGTGCCCAAGTGTCTGCCGTTCTTTCCATCTCTTTGCAGCTGGATTGGTTAACACCTTCCGTGTTTTCGGCTCTTTGAGTGTGGAGTGGCCTGGTAAGGATGGCAAGCACCCCCGGTGTCCTCCCAAAGGTAATATGCCGAAAGGTAATGCAGACATGGTAGGAGCTTTTTCTCCCTCCCCAGTATCTGATTGCACTGAGGGACGCTGGGATGGCACATGCATGCTGGTAATGTTCGGGCGTTCCAGAGCACAGAGCTCTTGGCACTTCTCCTCACCCAGCACGCCCCTCTGTTCCTTCTGAGCTAATGTTCCACCTGTCCATCCAGACTCACACTGCAGTTGGGGCTGCCTGGAAAAGCCCATGCACACCTCCCTCCAACCTGAACCCCAGCAGTTCGTGTCCTCTCAAAGCAAGGTGTTTGCCTTCCCTGCCCAGTGACGCTGTCGCCTGACCTGATTCTGAGATCCCTCTGGAGTTAGCAGGAATGAGGACCCAGTGTCTGAGTCCTCACTGGTCTGAAATGAGATTCCCTCCCTGTAGAAAGGAGCAGGTGCTATTTTCACGCTGCCCCATCTTCACTGATGAACCAGTGATTGAACTAGGCTTTTATAGAAGTACCTTCGCCCCCACGCCACAGACCCGGTGTTGCTCCTTCCCCCAGGAAAGCCAGGCTTGCTGATGTGAGCATGCTTTGTGCTGTGACGTGAAGAGCTGTGTGGTGATGACGGGACCCTCTGTCCTGCCGCACCCACCCTTCCCTTACTAGATGGGAAATGGTGAGCATCTCTCCCCCCCTTGGAAGTAGGACACAAATGTGTCTTATCCATATGCCATCTTTCTTGGAGGGAAAAAAAAAAACATTGGAGGGAAAAAAACCCAGCAACAACACCCTGCCGTAAATCCCTGGCTGACGAGTAGCCCCCCACCGAGGGATCTTAATGCAGTCTCTCCTTCCCTGGCAACAGGGTATGTGTATCTGGTCTTCGAACTGGAGAAGTCTGTCCGGGCCTTGCTTCAGGCTTGCTCTCATGACCCGCTGAGCCCGGACGGCCTGAGCGAGTACTACTTCAAGATGTCCAGCCGGAGGATGCGCTGCAAGGAGGTGAGCTGGCGCAGAGCACTTGCTGGATCAGGGGCCTGACTGGGAGGAGGCAGGCTTCACAGGGAGGTGGGTACGCAGGTGCAGACGCGAAGTCCTACTGAGGCGAGAGGGCTGCTCTTCTTGCCCCGCAGTGAGTGCAGCGAACACTCTCTGATGTATTAAAGCCACCGCTGCCACCTCTGGGCATTAATGGTCCATGTGTGCTCCTGCTCGTGGAAATCAGACTGTGTCCCAGCTCTCACTCTCCTTCCTACTCTAGCCGACACTTCTTCCCAAACCTCTTTTCTTAGAAATGAGATGGACTCTGCTTGGTCTTAACATCTACAGTTGTTCCTTCTAGTCCTGCCCTCAGGCTGTGCCTGCTGACCTCCCAGCCTGTGGTGGGTAAATCCGCCTGTAGCCCCCCCCCCGCCCCGCCCTGCCCCGCCCGCGGTGACTTCTGCATTGCCATGCACGGCCTTCTTAGTGCGGGGTTCTCTCCGTCTAATTCTCTCCCCCTTCGCATCTCTGCTGTGTCAGCCTTGTGTGCGATTAGCATCTTGAGTCTCAAGCGAGGAGTCATCCTTCCTGGGCCTCACTGCATGTTCTTGGACCCTGCCTCAGGATCTCTAAGTCAGTTTGGTTGGAGCCTGAGAATCTCCACCTTAACCAAGTTCCCCAGGTGGTGCCAGTGGGTGGTGTTTGAGAACCACTTGTCAAAGAAAGTTCTAAACTCAGGGATCGGTGTTACTTTTAAAAATTTGATAATAGAGTGTATTTTGTGATATTGGACTAGATAGTCAATATCTCTCAAACTTCATTTCCTCATTTATAAAATGGAAGGTTGAGATGCCTGTGTTAGTAAAAAGATCTGCAGTCGCCAGGGCGTACAGGATTGGAGGATGAACAAGCAAAGCATAGAAGATTCTGAGGACAGTGAGGATGCTGAAGGTGCTGTCTCAGGATATTCAAGTGTAGATTGTTGTTCAGTCACCCAGTCGTGTCCAACATGCCGTTTATACAGTTGCCAAAAACCCCATAGAGTTACAGTGGGAAAACAAACACCAATGATGTAAACCATGGAGTTCAGACAATGATGTCAGTGTAGGCTCCGTGATTGGAACAAATGTACCACTCCGGTGCGGAGCATTGAGAGTCAGAGAGGCTGTGGAGGCAGTGGGTAATACAGGAGCTCCCCACTTTGAGCTCAGTTTTGTTGTGAACCTAAAGCTGCTCTAGAGAGTGAAGTCTATTGGAATCTGTAGTTTGGTAAGGGGGAAGATGCCTGCTTCATTGAGATGGTCACATTGGGTTAAAATAAGAGATCCACATTACAGAGCTGACTCTTGGTTTTACAGATGTTTTCTGGTGTTGGTTCGCATTTTGTCCTCTGGCTGCCCACAGTGACCCACAGCTTCCCTACCTTCTCTCCTTTCTTGCTGCGTGGAGCTCACACAGCCATCACTGCCTTCGCAGTGAGAGGCTACCACGGACCCTCCCCCTCCAGTACCTTCCTGCGGGCAGTGCTGCAGCGTCCCTCTTGGGGGCATGGACTGTAGGCTGCCTTGGTTCTCAGCCCTCT
Organism: Oryx dammah; assembly: GCF_014754425.2. NCBI lineage: Eukaryota > Metazoa > Chordata > Mammalia > Artiodactyla > Bovidae > Oryx > Oryx dammah. The sequence continues at coordinate 46,188,270 of NW_024070200.1, forward strand.
CTGACCCTCTTACTTCCTTGTATTTCCCCTCCATAGTAGTAGGTATTTGATGCCCCCTCTTCTTTCCCAGTCAGACAAACTACTCACTTTCGTGACCCTCCTCTTGCCTTCGACCGAGACTCACCTCTCTAGGCTCATGTCCTCCTTGAGCCCCACCATCCTGCGGGGCCTTTCTTCAAGCTGTCCTCTGATCGTGTACTCTGACGCTTAAGGAGGAGACTTCCCTGGTGACTCAGTCAGTAAATCGTCTGCCTGCAGTGCAGGAGACCTGGGTTCTATCTCTGGGTCAGGAAGATCTCCTGGAGAAGGGAATGGCAACTCACTCCAGTACTCTTGCCTGGAAAATCCCATGGATGGAGGAGCCTGGTAGGCTACAGTCCATGGGGTCGCAAAGAGTCAGACACAACTGAGTGACTTCACTTTCACTTTTCACTTTGGAAAGCTTGGTGCCACCCGGGATGTGATACTTTCCCATGGCAGTGGAAAAAACAAGATGGGCTTTTGCATCTTCAGTGAGATCGGCTCCGCATGGTAATGAGCTTCTGCCAGGGTCTAATGCAAAGGTTGCCTCGGTCTGCAGCCCATCAGTCCTGATTCTTCCCGTTTTCCCACCACGCCCAGGTGGTCTGCATTCTGCATATTTCCTCTAGAAGAATACCCTTGGTCGTGGCCTGTTCTGTGCCCAGCTCCCCCAGCCTTCTCCCAGTCTCCATCACCTGTCCTCTGTACTACCATTTTGCCTCCTTGCTGGTTTTCTGCCTCAAATCTCTTCCTGCTTTGAGACCTTCTTTTTAAAAAAAAAAAAAAAAAACACTTCACAGATTAATCTTCCAAGAACGCTTACTGATCATCTGTCAACCCGCTTCATTCTGGAGCCTCCTGCCTGCTTTGCCAGATTCTGTTCTAGGCTCAAGGGGTTCAGAGGCAGAAGGCACAGTCTGCTCCTGTCCTGGTGTCTTTCTGCTCTGCTGAACTACAGTGACCTGTGTGTGACCGTTGACCCTGCGTCTCTCCAGCTATCCCACTGCTTCTGTCCAAGCCCTCTGATATGCACGTTAGGCCACTAACCATTCCACTCAAATACCTTAAGGGTCCCCACCCTCTATCCTTCAAGCTCCTGTCCTGTCGTTTTTCTGTGAGCCCTTCCTGTCCAGGGACTCTGGACCATGCTGTGTGTTATCAGTGTCCACGGTCCTTTGTCGGAACCCCACCGTTGAAGGTTGTGACAGAGGACCAGGATCCTGGGTGTGATAGTTTGGGACAGTTCTTACTCTTCAGGATGACTGACTACTGTTCTACCATTTGTTGTCTTTCCGCCACTTTGGACACGTGGCCTCAGTGAGATTCAGGTCTGGCTGTGCTGGGGTTTAGGGTGCCTGGGGCCACGTGGGGCTCAGCCTCGCGTCTGCAGCGCACGCCTCGCCCTGCGGGAGCACACCGTGGCTCCCTGCCGGGACTGACATACCTGTGGGTGGTTTCAGGTGCAGGTGATCCCCTGGGTCCTGGCCGACAGCAACTTTGTCCAGAGTCCCTCCCAGAGGCTCGACCCCAGCAGGACGGTGTTCGTGGGTGCTCTGCACGGGATGCTCAACGCCGAGGCCCTGGCCGCCATTCTCAACGACCTATTTGGTGGTGTGGTGTATGCTGGGATTGACACAGATAAGCACAAGTATCCCATTGGTGAGTGTCCCACTTCTGTGTGGGACAGCTGGGCGGCCCCCAGGGTGTAGACCAAGATTGCGACACTCTCCTATGGGAGTGGAGGCGAGGCCTGACCCAGGCCTGCTTATCAGCATATTCCTGCAGTATAGCATCTTTTTCTAGATATGCCACCAGTACTGACCTCTCTGTACCCACCCCTCTCCCCCCACCTCCCTTGAAGGGGAAGAAAGTTGATAGGAGCCCTATAGGAGGTGATAGGGGGTGCAAACAAAACAGGAACATTGGTTTGAAGGTCAGCATTCACAGCCAAACCATTCTGAGACAGACAACAGGTAATACTTTATTAAAAGGCTGGGACTTCCCTGAACTTGCTTGGTTTCCTCTATTCAGAGGCCTTGAAAAGTGGTCTTGTCCAGGGTCAGAGACCAAGCCAGGCTGAGGCAGGACTCGGGGTGACCCAGGCAGCAGAGTGTGGTCACAGCTCACGCTATCCTAGCGGAGGGGAGTCTGGGGGCCTGGCCACTGAGAAAGGTCAGGTTCCCAGTCGTGACAGAATCGTCTCAGTGCTGGGGCTTGGAGGTGGAACAGAGCCTGGCCTTCCTGATCTACACTGGCTCCCCCTACGCTCATGCACCGTCTGCCCAAACACAGCGTGTCTGGGCAGGAAGGAGCGCTGTGTGCTCGTCGCAGCGGAACTGCACACTGAGGACGGGGACCTCAGAGCCCACGGGGCAGAGGCGGTGCTGGGCAGGGGGTGCTGCTTCTGACGCCCCTGCCTGGCCTGCCTTCAGCTGTGCTCTGCCTGTGTCTGGCTTTCCGCTCTGAACTGGAATAACCACGCCTGTGGGTTTGCCCACACAAAGGAGTCTCTTTCCTCCCCCAAGGGGCCACCCTGAGGGGCTGTGCCACCATGGTCTGCAGCTGCAGTCTGACGTGGTTCCACCAGCTGAACATGACTCTGAGGGCTTGAAACGTGCTAGTACCACCTGTTGAAATGATGATGTTGGGTTAAAGAAAAAATATGACTGAAATTAATTCTCCTGCATTCTTTTCATTCATTCCACTACATTCCTTGGAGGTGGCTACTGGGAATCGGTAAAGTCACGCAAGTAGCCCGCGTTTATGTTTCTGTTGGGCAGCGCCGAGCTGATCTAGGAGCAGGCTCTCCTGAGTGTTGACACGCGGCCTTTGGGAGACTTGGGCTCGAGGGTGAGTTTCCCGTCTTCCGTAGGCTCTGGTCGTGTGACTTTCAACAACCAGCGCAGTTACCTGAAAGCAGTCAGTGCTGCTTTTGTGGAGATCAAGACCACCAAGTTCACCAAGAAGGTGAGTGGGCTGGTCTGCACCCTCCTCTGGGCCATCTGAGAGGTCTGGGCAGCCACCACTCAGGGCCAGCCCAAGACGAGAGCTGTGCCATGCTGGCTATGAGCCAGGCTTCCACCGACACACCTGACGGTCAGGGTTGAAGGTGGGCCTGGTCTCGGTTGATGAGAGCAGATGGGAGCCTCAGCATGGGGTCACCTTCCCTCACTGTGGTCCTCGACCAGCATTGCGAGCTAAGCTGACTTCCATCCTGACCTGCATCCTCCAAGCACTTGCTTTTTGCTGGGTGATTTCTTTGCAGGTCAGGTTTGCCAAGAAGGCCAGGCAATAACGTGGGGTTGCCACGCTGTGCACAGCCAGCCTGGAAGCTGCTGCAGTGATCTTGTCTCTCTCGAGGATCTCTGGGTCTTCTGCCCTAGTTCTTTCTGGGCCCCTTAAAATAGGAACCACCTTGTGTTCATATAGGTGACCCACACCCACCCTTCTCTTGTGGCCCCTCTGGGCTCCCCATGAGAAGCAGCCCCTTAGTGATCCTGCTCTGCCTTTGTCTGCAGGTTCAGATCGACCCTTACCTGGAAGACTCTGTGTGTCATATCTGCAGCTCCCAGCCTGGCCCATTCTTCTGTCGGGATCAGGTGAGTCCCCTGGGCACTTGAGGGTTTACAGACCCCTTTCCCTCAGTTAAATGTTGTCATGTCACGTTCATCACATGGAACGCAGAGGTCTCAGGTTCCTCATGGTTGTCTTAGAGCGCAGCAGAAGCAGCAGTGATATTTGACCCTGAACTGTGGGGAAAGCGCATGGAGCTGAGTCTCGGTGCTGTGGCCTCCCTGTCCTGGGGGTGCTGTGCAGTGGGGCACTGCTGCTCACAGGTGGTTTAGAGGATGACGGGGACCCCGGCAGGTGTGGTCAGGATGACGGGGACCCGGGCAGGTGTGGTCAGCACTACCTCTGAGCCAGCCAGGTCCTGCTGTTCTAGCTCTAAGCCCTTTAGGTTGATTCTTCCCTAGGCAAGGAATCCGTCTCTGTTGACTTCTGAATCTCTGGGCTGTTTTGGTGCTGCTGCCTGGTTTGTACCCAGTTGTCAGAAGCAGGCAGAAAGCAGCACGGCAGCTTTGTTGCATGCTTCTGGGTGGTGGAGCACAGATCTGGATGTGTTGGACGGAGCTTCTCGTCCTCTGTGGTGTGTCTGTGCTCACCACCTGAGGATCTGTATCCGTGCACAGTCTGATTCAGCAGGTTTGGAGCATGGCCTGAGACTCGCTGTTTGTGACAAGTCTCCGAGTGGTGCCTGTGTTGCTGGGGACAGAAGTCAGGGACCTGGTCGGATACTAGCACCGTGCCTGTACTTGCAGTTATTTTTGCAGTGGTACTGTCACTCAGGTTTGGAGTCTGAGTAGATGGCAGTTAAACTGAGGCTGCAAGAGGAGGATGTGAAGTAAGTGTGGGTTGCTGGGGAGAGCTTGAGGTCACGTGTGAGTTTGATCGGCCTCGTCTCACAGGCTGGTGTGTGTCAGTGTGTTTCACAGATGGTCCCCATTTTCAGATGTCTGGAAGTTGGTGGCCTTCTTGGGGTTACACAGCCAGCAGGAGTGAGGGGCTGGGCCTGAGATGTTGGTCTACAAGTGCAGTCACCTCTCCTCACTGAGCCGTGCTGCCTGGCCTGAGGGCCTGGAGTCACTGTCTCTGAACGCTCTCCCGTATTGTGTGTGGCCGTGTGACACAAGTGCTCCACGGGAGGTAGGACGGGCAGGGACTGGAAGAGCACCTGGGTGCTCAGAACCGAGGAGAGGAGCTGGCATGGCCTCTACACACTAGGAGCCCAACGCACGCAGTTGCATCCAGGCACCCGTAGAAGCCGGTCACGCCTCGTGTTGGGCACGAGAGGAGTCCCCGGGGCCAGCTCTTGTAACCCCACAGAGGCCATCAGGAGTGCCCACGCCCTCCCAGTCAGAGCAGGCAGCGCACGCAGCCGCCCCCCGGCTGGTCTGACACAGGCCTAGCTCCTCTCCTCTCTCCCCTCGCAGGTGTGCTTCAAGTACTTCTGCCGGAGCTGCTGGCACTGGCGGCACAGCATGGAGGGCCTGCGTCATCACAGCCCCCTGATGCGGAACCAGAAGAACCGCGACTCCAGCTAGAGGGGCCTGTGCGCCCAGGGCCGGCCGCCTCCGCCGCCGGCCCACCTGCCACCGGCGACCAGGGAGCTGGCTTCCCGAGGACAAGGGAAATCGTAGTCACCTTTGCACTTGCTGAATCTGTCTTTGTTTCTGCACTAATTAATGCACAATGAGTTTTGTCGGGTTTTGTTTTCAGAGGGTGTGCCAGGGCAAGGACCCTCTGGCTCGCCCTCCAAGCGACTCTGTAGTTTTCCCAGATTTTAGTTCCTCATTTTGCCGATGAAAAGCAAAAAAAAAAAAAAAAAAACTACGTGTCCAGAAGGTATTGACACGACGCCTACATCTAGGTTTATTTATTAAAAGCGCTTTTTTACATTCCTTGCAATACTGATGGTGATGATGTGCAGGTCTCATTGGTTTCATTCTTGCAGTTGCCATACAGTGCCTTTCCATTTATTTAACCCCCACCTGAACGGCATAAACTGAGTGTTCAGCTGGTGTTTTTTACTGTAAACAACAAGGAGACTTTGCTCTTCATTTAAACCAAAATCATATTTCATATTTTACGCTCGAGGGTTTTTACCGGTTCCTTTTTACACTCCTTAAAACAGTTTTTAAGTCGTTTGGAACAAGAGATTTTTTTTCTTTCCTGGCAGCTTTTAACATTATAGCAAATTTGTGTCTGGGGGACTGCTGGTCACTGTTTCTCACAGTTGCAAATCAAGGCATTTGCAACCAAGAAAAAAATTTTTTTTGGATTTGAAACTGGACTGGATGAATGATGTTTGAGCGGCTGCTGTATATAGTTTTAAAATGGTTTATTGCACCTTCTTAAGTTGCACTTACTTGGGGGGGGGAGGGTTGATAGAAGTTTTTAATCACAAAGTCACAGGACTTTTTTCTTTTGTAACTGAGCTAAAAAGGGCTGCTTTCTGGTGGGGGCAGATGAAGGCTCACAGGAGCCCTTTCTCTCAGAGGGGACAAGTACCCTACCCTGATTTCCTTCGTTTGAGAAGCGTATGAAGCAACAGTTGCGGTCGACTGAAATGCTACTGGAATTTGAAAACTTGACTTTTTCTTTCTTCTTTCCTTCCTTTTTTTTTAAAAAAAAAAAAAAAAAACTACTTGCCCCTCTTTGGGAAGCTGTGTGCCAAAGAACCAGTGTCATAACGCCCCTCCTCCCTCCTGCTGAGCTGACGTTGCATTGTTGCATATCCCAGCTACTCTGTGGGTTTCGTGAAGCTGTGTGTGAAGTCTCTACCTCATTGTAGTATATGCAGGCAAGACTGCACTCTCCTACAGGTGTGTGGAGTAAGCTGTGGTGTAGTTGTTTGGCACATAATAAACACGTTGCAGCAGAGTCCCGGTTCCGTCTCTGTGTCTGAGGTGGGGGAATGGGAGCAGTGAGACACTTGGGATTTCAGAGTAGAAACGCACATTTCCTTGCATCTTCTGTAATGGGTGGGATTCCTGCCCAGGTTAATGGAGGGGCCATGCGGGGACCTGCCCCTTTAAGTCATTCTTGTTCACTTTGTGCACCTTGAAGGTGCCTTTCTGGTAAGTGGGTACCTCTGGTCCAGGTATGTAAAAAGGCCACATAAATAAACTTTCTGGGGCTCCTCTTGGGCTTTTCAGGTGGCAGTAGTGGTAAAGAACCCGCCTGCTAATGCAGGAGACAGAAGAGACACGGGTTTGATCCCTGAATTGGGAAGATCCCCTGGAGGAAGGCATGGCAACCCACTCTGGCATTCTTGCCTGGAAAATCCCATGAACAGGGGAGCCTGTCGGGCTACAGTCCACGGGGTTGTGAAGAGTAGAACACGACTGAGTGACTTAGCAGGCAGCAGGCAGGGGGCTCCTCTTCTCATCATCCTGGACCCACCTTGGAGGGACCAGAGGCTAGCTCCTTGGGCGTCGGCACAGGCCACTTGTTCTCAGCTCCTCCTGTACGCCTCAGAGCTTGCTTCTTGAGAGGCTTCCTATCTATTGGAGTCATCTATGCTGACCCAGTTCTTCATGAACAGGAGTAAATTTTTGCTATTCTTCGGGACTATCACCTGGACTATTACCTCACAGGCTTCCAGGATTTATTAATCCTGGTCTACTGATGATTTTTTCAGGTAGGTCGTGCCTGGGCCCAGCTGCTGGAGCAATTTCTGGGAGATTCCATTTTAGTCATTGGTGGAGGGAGCTCTGTGTGCTGAAGCATCCCTTCTGTGAAGAGATGCAAGAACTCACTGTCTTTGTGGGTGGGGAGTCCCGTCAGCCAAGGCACGGCTGGCTGCAGCCTAATCTGAAGTTTGCTGGTAAACTCCTGCAGCCCTCTTGGAGCAGGGCCTCTGACCCACCCTTTTGGTGTCCTGTCCTGTTCAGAGTCATCTCTTCTCCCCGTTTATCTCATTGTGGTCCACATGCTGCTTTCAGGGCACAAGCTTCCTCCTTCAGCCTTCCATTCCCAGTCAGTTTAGAGGGACTGACTGGACTGTCCAGGTGTTGAGGGATGAGGCACACAGCCTTGTGCCCCTGACCTCATCCAACCTGGGCAGCCCAGCCCTTCCTTAAGTCAGGTGAGGGCCTGGAACCCACTTCAGCAGAGGTGGAGAGAAGGAGCAGTACTCCTGAGGCTGTTGCGCACAGCGTAGTTAGTAGCCAGTGCTGTTGGCTTCAGAAGGACTATGTTTGAGGATTGGTAAGACAGAACAGCCTGAAGACAGCAGCAGCAGTGGTGGTTGGAGGTGTCTCAGTTGGAGGCCCAGTGAACTGGGCCCAGCCGGTAAATATTTGAGAACGAACTTTGTGCTAGGCACTCACTGTTCAATGCAAAACACTACTGTCACAGAATTCATCCCTAGCTTAGAAAGCTGAGACAAGTCACTGTGCCACGTGCTACAAAATGCTAGAGCAACATTAAAAGGATAGCAGTGCTGGATCATGGAAAAAGCAAGGAGGTTTCAGAAAAACATCTATTTCTGCTTTATTGACTATGCCAAAGCCTTTGACTGTGTGGATCACAATAAACTGAAAAATTCTGAAGGAGATGGGAATACCAGACGACCTGACCTGCCTTTTGAGAAACCTGCATGCCGGTCAGGAAGCAATAGTTAGAACTGGCCATGGAACAACAGACTGGTTCCAAATAGGAAAAGGAGTACGTCAAGGCTGTATATTGTCACCCTGCTATTTAACTTCTATGCAGAGTACATCATGAGAAACGCTGGGCTGGAGCAAGCACAAGCTGGAATCAAGATTGCCGGGAGAAATATCAATAACCTCAGATATGCAGATGACCCCACCCTTACAGCTGAAAGTGAAGAGGAACTAAAGAGCCTCTTGATGAAAGTGAAAGAGGAGAGTGCAGAAGTTGGCTTAAAGCTCAACATTCAGAAAACGAAGATCATGGCATCCAGTCCCATCATTTCATGGCAAATGGATGTGTAAACAGTGTCAGACTTTATTTTGGGGGGCTCCAAAATCACTGCAGATGGTGACTGCAGCCATGAAATTAAAAGACGCTTACTCCTTGGAAGGAAAGTTATGACCAACCTAGATAGCATATGGACATTACTTTGCCAGCAAAGGTCCATCTAGTCAAGGCTATGGTTTTTCCAGTAGTCATGTGTGCATGTGAGAGTTGGACTATAGGGAAAGCTGAGTGCCAAAGAATTGATGCTTTTGAACTGTGGTGTTGGAGAAGACTCTCTTGAGAGTCCCTTGGACTGCAAGGAGATACAACCAGTCCATCCTAAAGGAGGTCAGTCCTGGGTGTTCATTAGAAGGACTGATGTTGAAGCTCAAACTCCAATACTTGGGCCACCTGATGTGAAGAGCTGACTCACTTGAAAGTACCCTGATGCTGGAAAAGATTGAGGGCAGGAGGAAAAGGGGATGACAGGATGAGATGGTTGGATGGCATCACCAACTAAACGGACATTGGGTTTGGGTAGATTCCGGCAGTTGGTGATGGACAGGGAGGCCTGGCGTGCTGTGGTTCATGGGGTCACAAAGAGTCAGACATGACTGAGCTGCTGAACTGAAGTGCTAAAAAAAAATGATAGGATAACAGTGCTACTTAATATATAAATTGGAGGAAAAGCTCCTTTGATAAGGTGACATTTGAGCAAAGATTTGGAAGTGAGATCGTTTCCCAGTTGTACTTGTGTCTCCACCAGGCTACAAGGCTGACCTTGATGGGGACCTGGTGTGCAAGGCCGTCCCCTACCTTCTCACTTTTCCATACTTCACGCGCTGTCGCTGTTCCCCGCCCCCAACACACATACCGCCCCTGGCATGTGTGGAAGAGACGCACCTCTCCTCCACCCCCTTGGACGATCAACCACTGTAGAGTTCAGTCGCTCAATCGTGTCCGACTCTGCGACTCCATGGACTGCAGCATGCCAGGCTTCGCTGTGCATCACTAACTCCCGAAGCTTACTCAAACTCATGTCCATCGAGTCAGTGATGCTGTCCAACCATCTCATCCTCTGTCGTCCCTTCTCCCGCCTGCAATCTCCCAGCATCAGGGTCTTTTTCAATGAGTCAGTTCTTCCCATCAGGTGGCCAACAAAGCACTGGAGTTTCAGCGTCAGTCCTTCCAGTGAATACTCAGGACCGATGTAGCAGTAGAAACCACTGTAGAAGGCTTTCAGACACCAGCCTAAGACGACCATAGGCGGGGCGGAGCGGAAGAGCCTTGCCCAGCAGGGGGCGGACCAATAGGTCATTCTGCCCACTGGATGCGGACGGGCCGTCCACATTTCCGTTCTATTTTGCCTCCGCCCCGCTAGTGGTCGCTGTGGAGCGCTGGAGTAGGCTCAGTGCGTCCCAGGCTAGGCGGAAGCGGCTTTCTGGCCTGCGCTTTATAGGTCTCTCTTGTGCTTCCTGTTTCCTCTTTTACCAAGGACCCGCCAACATGGTAGGTGTTTTGGCTCCAAGTTGGTGCCCGCCAGAATCGTCCTCCATCCGCCGTTTCCCTCAGCTCCCAGCCCGTAAGGAGGCGCGCACTGCCCTGTGAGGCTGAAGCCTCAGTAGGTTGCTGGTTTCCGCGTTGACCCCTCGCTCCACCACTGCCCGGCCGGGCCTTTACTATACCAGGCTCAGCCCCACTCCACGAACCCAACTCGGGTCAGGGTGTGACGCCGCGCTGTCTCCTGGAGCGGGGTGGTCCTGGCTCGCGAGTGACCCTATTTTCTCCACCCGCAGGGCCGCGTTCGCACCAAAACCGTAAAGAAAGCGGCCCGGGTCATCATTGAGAAGTACTACACGCGTCTGGGCAATGATTTCCACACCAACAAGCGGGTGTGCGAGGAAATCGCCATTATTCCCAGCAAGAAGCTTCGCAATAAGATCGCAGGGTGAGTCGATGAGTCTGCGTTCGGTTTCCAGGGCCTCCGTGGCCCCGCGGGTGTGTCCTGGGAGCTGTGCGTCTGTGGGGTTTTTTGGTGAAGTTGTCTTGTGTTCACGTTGCATTGATACTTGGCTATTTGACTGGCAATGGCGCTTGGACGAAGTTAGCCCCAGTCGATCTCTGGAAGAGAATATTTAAAGACCTACTTGATTTACTGCTGTATTGCGTAAATTGGAACTCGAAGGAAAGCAGATGAGGGTGGGGAGGGATCGCGAAAGTTTGTTGGAGTATTTGTTGGTTTTACAAACGAACGTGAATACAGAGGACAGGCATGCCTGGATAAGCGGAGATGCGTGTAGAGGTTCTGTGTATGTAGAGGATTCCCAAGATGATGACTCCTCTCCCTTCTCACTGTGGGAAAAGAACTGAAACTCCTACGTGCACATCCAGAGGTGCTGTGTACCGTGAGGACCAATGTGTGTTCTTGGGCGCTTTGTAGCTACGTCACACATCTGATGAAGCGGATTCAAAGAGGCCCTGTGAGAGGTATCTCCATCAAGCTGCAGGAGGAGGAGAGAGAGAGGAGAGACAATTACGTGCCTGAGGTAAACTTTCTGGGTCTTACTCTGGACCTCTGGTTCATCCTGAAAGATAGAAGCAGGTCCCTGAGAACCGTTTCAGGTACTTGGTTTCCAGGAGGACCTCAGCTGCATCTCCGTAGACTCCTCTTAAGCAGCTGAGCTGTGCTTGTGGCTCAGTCGCCTCCGACTCTTTGCGACCCCTTGGGCTGTAGCCCGCCACGCTCCTCTGTCCGTGGGATTCTCCAGACAAGAATAGTGGAGTGGGTTGCCATACACTTCTACAGGGCATCTTCCCGTCCCAGGAGTGGAACCTAGGTCTCCCGCATTGCAGGTGGTCCTTCACCATCTTAGCCACCAGGGAAGCCCATAAGCAGCTGTAGGTGCCCGCAATCTGTGAATACTTGCCTATATGTTGTGTTCTGCCCTGTTAGGACCGTGGAAGTTCTGTACACGAGAACCTTGCATGATTGGTGCCTTACCATGTCTTCTGGCTTGATTGATTGATTTTTGCTTTGGCATAATATTCCTGGAGTGTTGCTATAAACCCAGTCTTAAGGTTTTTAAAATACTGAATTTGTGGGATCCTATTGTGTCCCCTTTATGCTTCCCCCTTCCCCCAATTTTTCTTCCTCATTTAAGAATCTTGGAGAAAAGGCAGGGAAGGTGAGAGATTCTCTAACTCATTACTATTTGGGGCCGGCCTTGTTTCTCCTAGGTCTCAGCCCTGGATCAGGAAATCATTGAAGTAGATCCTGACACTAAGGAAATGCTGAAGCTGTTGGTAAGTGTTTGCTGAATTCCTGAAGTAGGGTTTCCCTGGTCACCAGCTATCAGTAGCTCTCTGCTGTCTGTAATACCACGGGGTAACACTTGTTGAATCTTTAAAATATGTCAGATAGTCTCCACATTTTCTATATGTTGTTTTCCTCACTGTATCCCATGAGGTACCTCCTGTTTACATTTTATAGATGTCGGAGCGGTAACTTCAGGTTAGTGGGTGGCAGAGGTGGGACTCCATCCACACTTCTAACCACTAAGCTAGACTACCTCCAGAGGGGGTTTAGCTGGTTGCTGAAGGTTGAGTTTGCTGTCCACGTGACGATAACTCCCAGATCTAGTGACCATTGCTCTTCTTGCTCTTCTGTGTCCACATGCTAGCCACTCACATGAGCTCTGGTTTCATTTCTGGTGCTGACAGGGCACTACTTGAGTGGTTCAGCTGTCTTCAGCACACTGATAAGTGTCTCTTCTGTGATTTATCTTAGTACTTGTGCATTTTGGTGAAAGCATGAGCTTCAGAGTCCAGGAGGCAGTTGATTTCGAGCAACTTTATTTTTCCCTTTTTTATGATTATGAAATGTTTAAATAATAGCATGAATTCCTATATACCTACCACCCAGCTTCAGAAAAACATCACCAGTACAGCTAAAGCCTGTTACAGATTATTTTCTCCTGAAATAACCACTATGCTGGAATGTAGCTTTTTATTTTCAACTGTAAAATTGATCTTTGAGCATGAAATGAGGAATTAATTTCTGGTTGTGTGGCAGGGCCTTGGTCTCACTGCACTTAGATTGAGCCGGCTCCGAGGCAGGCCCTGCCCTGTCCCACCACTCCTCTTCGTGGGCCTTCACACGTGCTGACTGCATGAGTGATGCATCCTGTCTGAGACTGGTCCTGAAAGTGAGGGGCACTGCGTTAGCTTTAGAGCAGTATTCTCAAAGGGACGGATTTTGCACCCAGGGGCATTTGGTGATAACCTGGTCACAGCTGGGGATACAAGCAGACTTGTGGGTAAAGGCTGAGGATGCCGTTAAATTCTTAGAATGCGCAGGACAGCTGCCTTGTGACTGTTGGGGTGGAGGATCCTTCAGATGGAGTCCACCCTCTTGTGAGTTTACTGGTCTGGGGTGGGGAGAAGGCTGTCACTTTTCTACAGGGTCCCAACAGTCTGACCCAAGCTGGAGGAGGTTGGTGAAGCATAGCCTAATGATGGTGCTGGGACTCTGGACACAGATCTTGCCAGAACAGCCACACTAAGCCCATTTTTATCATTACAGGACTTTGGCAGTCTGTCCAACTTGCAGGTCACTCAGCCTACAGTTGGGATGAACTTCAAAACACCGCGTGGAGCCGTTTGAGTCTTTCTGCTGTGCTGTAATATTTTCAATAAACCTCGGACAACAACCTTGCCTGCGTCATCTGTGGGGTTGGGTCCTGGTGGAACTAAGGACAGGAATTCTTTCTCACAGGAGAAGTGTCCTGCAGAGCACCTGTGGGCAGTGCCCGTACAGACAGTGGACGCGTGAGAAGGCCTGGTCCTGGCAGGTCCTGCATGCTCACTCTGGCTTCAGGCAAAAGTCAAGAGATGCTTTTCCCTGTTTACCCCATGTGTCCTGTGTGTGTGAGCTCAGCCTCTCCTGGGTACATGCAGTTTGGGTTAGTGAACCTTCTTGTCTTGAAAAGGTAACCCACATGTATGAGGGTTGGGTTTTCTGGGGGTGGGAGATAGAATGGGTGTGGAGCACAGGAAACTTAAGTGTGAATGGATGTGTGTGTGGAAGGATCAGTGAGACCATGGGATGTGTCAAGTTAAGGGAGGCAGAGCTTCCTAGGTGCATCCTGGGAGATGGTTCTGATCTTAGGGATCCTGCTGAAGCAGTGGATCTAACTGGGTGGTGGAGAGTGCTAGGTTGGGCTGGTGCTTTTCCACCAGTAGCTGGAGAGCAGTTGGAGCACTTTGATCTGGGAAACATCCTGGAAACGCCTACTACGAACACAGTCATAATACCTGATCTAATTTCTAACTTGGAATGTTGCAAGAATATAGCATAAAGAACTTCAACCCTTTCCAGACCTCTCAGTTCACATTTTCTCCCAATTGTTTTATATATTGTCTTTATACACACATCTTTTTTCTGATCCATTGGAATTAAGTTACAGATGTGCCATTTTGTTTGAAATATCTTGTCAGTTTCCTAAGAACAAGGACATTGTTTCAACAGCTGTAGATGAGTGATCATAATCAGGAAACCCACATGGATATGCTACTGCTACCTAACTCATCAGTTAAATTGCTCAGTTGTGTCTGACCGCATGGACTGCAGCATGCCAGGCTTCCTTCTCCATCACCAACTCCCAGAGCCTGTTCAAACACATGTCCATCGAGTCAGTGAAGGCATCCAATCATCTCATCCTCTGTCATCCCCTTCTGCCTTCAGTCTTGTTTTCCAGTGAATCATTTCTTCGCATCAGATGGCCAAAGTATTGGAGCTTCAGCATCAGTCCTTCCAATGAATATTCAGGACTGGTTTCCTTTAGGATGGACTGGTTCAATCTTGCAGTCCAAGGCACTCTCAAGAGTCCTGAAACCCACAGTTCAAAAGCTTTATAGTCCAACTCTTGCATCCATACATGACTGCTGGAAAAAGCATAGCTTTGACTAGACCTATGCCGACAAAAGTAATGTCTCTGCTTTTTAACAGGCTGTCTAGGTTAGTCATAGCTTCAAAGGAGCAAGCATCTTCATGGCTGCAGTCACCATCTGAAGTTGGAGCCCAAGAAAATAAAGTCTGTCACTGTTTCCATTGTTTCCCCATCTATTTGCCATGAAGTAATGGGACTGGATGCCATGATCTTAGTTTTTTGAATGTTGAGTTTTAAGCCAGCTTGAAAAAGCTGTAAAAACTTGAAAAAGAGTGAAAACTTATTTTGCTTTCATCAGAAAACTCCTCAGTTCCTTTTCACTTTCTGCCATAAGGGTGGTGGTATCTGCATACCTGAGGTTGTTGATATTTCTCCCAGCAATCTTGATTCCAGCTTGTGCTTCATCCAGCTGGGTGTTTCACATGATGTCCTCTACATACAAGTTAAATAAGCAGGGTGACAATGTACAGCCTTGACGTACTCGGGACTTTCCCAATTTTGAAACTGTTGTTCAGTGTCCAGATGAGTGCAATTGTGTGGTAGTTTGAGCATTCTTTGGCATTGCCTTTCTTTGGGATTGGAATGAAAACTGACCTTTTCCAGTCCTGTGGCCACTGCTGCATTTTCCAAATTTGCTGGGATATTGAGTGCAGCACTTTAACTGCACTCATCTCACACACTAGCAAAGTAAGGCTCAAAATTCTCCAAGTGAGGCTTCAACAGTACATGAACTGAGACCTTCCAGATGTTCAAGATGGATTTAGAAAAGGCAGAGGAACCAGAGATCAAATTGTATATTGAGTGCAGCATCATCTTTTAGGACTTGAAATAACTCAGCTGGAATTCTATCACCTCCAGTAGCTTTGTTCGTAGTGATGCTTCCTAAGGCCCACTTGACTTCAGACTCCAGGATGTCTGGCTCTAGGTGAGTGATCACACCATTGTATTGTGATTATCTGTGTCATCAAGATCTTTTTTGTACAGTTCTTCCAGGTGTTCTTCCCACTTCTTTGTATCTTCTGCTTCTGTTAGGTCCATACCATTTCTGTCCTTTATTGTGCCCATCTTTGCATGAAATGTTCCCTTGGTACCTCTAATTTTCTTGAAGAGATCGCAAGTCTTCCCCATTCTATTGTTTTCCTCTATTTCTTTGCATTGATCACCAAAAGTGTTGGCTGACTCCTTGTAGAATGTCCTTCAATTTCAGTTTGATGTCTTATACTTAGATTTAATTCAGGTTTGGTTTTTTTTTTAATTTTAGAAATACGGGTGGTTTGATTTAAGATTTTTTGAAAATCTTATGGTGTGGAAGTGACAGGCATTCAGTAGAAACTACTTTAGATAACTGAGTTTTTTTCTTTTTACAGGTTAGGATAGTGGTTTAACTCATGACTGGGCAGTTGCAGTGAGCCGCAGCTCCCAGTCAGCTTATGTGATCTCAAAGCAGCAAACACACCTCACTATTCTGTGGTTATACATTCTGTTTCAGGGCAGTGTTCAGTACACAAGACGCTCAGTTACAAATTCGAGTCTGACTGCAAGCCCATGGACTGCACCACACCATGCTCCTCTGTTCCCCGCTACCTCCCAGAGTTTGCTCAGACTCATGTCTGTTGAGTCGCTTATTCTACCTCTGACCGTCTCATCCTCTGACGCCCCCTCTCCTTTTGCCTTCCGTCTTTCCTAGCATTGGGGTCTTTTCCAATGAGTAGGCTTTTCTGTATCGAGTGGTCAGAGCATTGGAGCTTCAGCAACAGTCCTAGTGACTACTCATGGTTGATTTCCTTCAGGAGTGATTGGCTTGATCTTGCACATATGAGAGATAGCCAGTGCTTTATTATAAAGTGGACTTTGTCTTAGTTGATTTGGGTCAACTGTAGGTTAATGTGTTAGTTTGTTAAAAACAACCTCAGGCAGGCTATGATATTCAGCCATGTCTGACTCTGCAACCCCACAGCTTGCCAGGCTCCTCTGTCTATGGGATTTTCCAGGCAAGAATAATGGAGTGGGTTGCCGTCCCCTTCTCCGGGAGATCTTCCCTACCCAGAGACTGAACCGGCATCTCCTGCTTCTCCCGCATGGGCAGGAAGATTTATGATGTTCAGTAAGTTGCGAATTAAATGTATTTTTCACTTAGGGTATTTTCAATTTACTATGGGTTTATTTGCAACATAACCCCATCCTAAGTCAAGGCAGATCTGTACCACAGAAGTGATACTGTGTGCTCGATGCATCATACTGAGAGACATAGAATATCTGTCACAGTTTTAGTGATGTCTACTTCGAGGGCTTGGATTAAGGGGTATCTCTCAAGTCTCTCCGCTGTTAAGTTGTAAGAAGGTATTTTGAATTTTGTGGCTAAATACCCTGTTCTTCAACTTTTCACTCACTGGTTTTAGCATCTATTGTTATTTTACCTCCATGATTACCTTATATTTATTAGTATTGTACAGTAGGGAAGGAGCTTTCTCTTCTTCACCAAGAACATTTCTTTCCATTTCTTGGTGTGGAGTCGGGCATTCTCAGCAAGTAACTTTGCCTTCTAAATACGGCTCTGTGTAAAGAAGCCTTCCCTCTTTAGTTTTCTGTATGGGAGAGAAACTAGAGCTAGTTTAAAATGACCAGTGGGTAAGAAAATTAAAGTACAAGGCTGTGTCCTGTGATGTTTGCCGCGCTCCCCCACCAGGAGGCAGTGCCATCGCTGACCCACGCCTGCCTGGCCGGGCTGCCTCTAAGGCCCCGTGCTCCAGATGAGTGAGATGAGGGATGGGAAGGGTTGGGGAGGAGCAGGGAGCCGGTTGGGGCCGCACAGAGAAGCGGTTTCATTCTCCATCTGCGTTAAGGAGCTTCTCCTAGGCCTTAGTTCTTGCATCTGTAAAATCAGCCCTGGGCTCATTAGAACCTCGCGTGGAACTTGTTAAAAGCAGGTGGTGAGGCGCTGCCCCCAGCCGGAGATTTGCGCGGCTTCAGGCGTGGTGGGGCGGCGGGCGCGGCCCAGGTGTGTCCGCTCGAGGTGCCCGCGGTGCCAAGTGTGGTCGCGGGCAGTTGCATCCCAGCTGGGCCGGACGCCGCGGGACTAGCGTCTCTCCCGTGGTGTTTGCGTCTGATAATGTCTGTTGGCATACGGCGTGAAATATGATAGACTTCTGCCTTTTGTGCTACCGACTCTGCTGCTTCAAGATTTCAAAGAGTCCCAGGAACGTTTTGAATGTAATTTTCTTTCTTTCTTTTTTTTTTCCTATATTGTCCTTGTGGGCTGTGCTAAGTCGCTCAGTCGTGTCGGACTCTCTGTGACCCCATGGACTATAGCCCTCCAGGCTCCTCTGACCATGGGGATTCTCCAGGCAAGAATACTGGTGTGGGTTGCCATGCCCTCCTCCAGGAGATCTTACCCACCCAGGGATGGAACCCATGTCTCCTGCGGCCCCTGAATTGCAGGCTGATTCTTTACTGTGGAGCCTCCAGGGAGCCCATATTGTCCTTAGTTTTGTTAAAGTACAATTTTCAACAAAGTGAAATGACTGTCACACAGATATAAAATGAACTTGGTAAGTATTTTTTAAAAACCTAATTTTTAAAAAAACCGATGTTACAATCAGTTGAAAGGAGAAGTCAGGGACAAATTTGGAGGAAGGGAATGTTGAATTTATAAATGGACACAAGACCAACATCTTCCACCAGAGGGAAGTCAGCTAAACCTGTAGCCAACAGAATTTACTTATATTTGTCTATAGGTAAGAATTATTTGCATTGTCAGGCATCTACAACTTAGAGAGTTGTAAAATAGCTCTAAGACAGTGAAAGATGCAGAACCTCTCCCTAGAATCTGAATCAAAACCCAGGTTGGGGATGGGAGAGAGGCTGGGGAGGGAGGGGATGTATATATAATTATAGCCTGATTGGCGTTGTTGTACAGCAACATTTGTAAAAAACAAAGTTTTTTTTTTAAGTAAAAGAAAACAGTGGTAAGAGGAGCTCCTCTGGCTGAAGCATGGGAGCTCTACCAACGTCCTTCCCCCAGTTGGCTGACACTGCTGTTGAGACAGTGTCTGAGCTCCTAGGTCATTCTGGTCCTCCTGGTTTCCGCCATGGGACACCTTGGCCTGAGCTCCATGTCTAACTGAGAATCTGGGTCTCCCTGCCAGTGGTATTTATACTAAAGGTTCTCAGACCTTTTATGGGTTCCCAGGACGCTGTGAAGTAGTCTGACTGACATGAGGGAGATAGAGCAACAGTCAGGGTCCTTAACCCGGTCTGTGAACAGAGCAGCTCCACTTCTGCCTTTGTGTGTGATGAGGTTGATTTTAATATGCCCCGAAGGAGAAGCATCCCATTGCCAAAAGATTCTGAAAAGATAAAGGAAGAAAGACTCCCACCTGAGGGGCGGAAACCCAGGTTGTTGTGTTTAACAATTGAAGCACAAGTTTCGCCTCTATCTGAGGGCAAAATTCATAGAGGTATAGCCTATCTCCGTGAATATATGAATTTATATTCTGTATATTACCTATGTCATTAAGATTTTCAGTTTTATTGGTATGTAATTGCAGTTTTTCTCTCATAAGTAGGAAAACTCCCTGTTACTGTGAATCATTTTAAATGTTACATTTGGTTTCTAAATTAAACTTGTCAGATGTTTGATTATTTTATTGATAGTATCAGGAGTTTTAACTTTCTTTTTACTTGAGGTTGCCGCTTTTCCTCATTAGACACTGGAGAAAGCAAACAGCCGGATTCAGTTGTGAGGAAGGTGGGTGAAGCTCGTTTTCTCTTTTTCAACTGCAGGGGTCAGCAAACTGCTCAGCTCCCCGTTTGTGAATAAGCCGTGAACTAAAAACGATTTTCACATTTCTAAATGCTTTAAAACAGGGATCCCCACCCTCCAGAATCTAATGCCTGATGTTTTGAGGTGGAGCTGATGTAATAATAATAGAAATAGTGCACAATAAACGTAATAAGGTGGAATCATCCTGAAACCATACCCCCCCCCCAGCCCCGGTGTGTGGAAAAATTCCATGAAACCGGTCCCTGGTGCCGGAAAGGTTGGAGACCACTGCTTTAAAACCCAGCAGCAGCAAGAAGAGAATCCTGTGGGCTGAGGAAATTCTGTTAAATTGAACTCAGTGTCTACATACAGAATTTCATTGGGATGCAGCCACATTCTTTTGTTTACAAACTGTAGACGGCTGTGTTCCTGATTCAATGGCTGGATTACATAGTTGCCACAGAGACAGTAAGAAGGCACTGTGATCACTTCACACTACAGATTGTAGTCACACATTTATAACGCCATAGTGTTTTGAGGGCCATACTGATCACCATATCGTCACATTTTATTTTTTACAAATTGTTAGTGCACACTTTCATTGAAAAAAAGAGAAAAGTGGGCCTTCAATGTTGTTAAGGTATGAGTGGCTCACTCAGTAGGTGGGCAGGGGAAGCTGTTATCAGTGCTGAGTTTGTTTTCTCTGCACATGTTTCTTCCAGATAAATTAGCTTGTTTAAAACTGTTAGTCTTTGGGTGAGAGTGGTTCTTTAAAGAGCTGAAAACATGGGGAGCAATATGAATAGTCAATTTTTTAAAAAGCAGATAATTCTAAATGATTTTTCTTGACTCTTGATAAGTCAAAGAATGTTACCAATACTGCTCAGTTATGCAAGAGTCGGTGCCAACTTTGAAGAGTCTGAAGAATTAGTCTGTAGAGTAACCTGCATGGAACAGCTACTGGTAAGAATATTTTTAAAGATAAACCACTGATTCAGTAGGACCTGAAGTGGGAATTGGCTGAGCTAATGTTATAGCTGATGTTGGTAGAAATATGTGCAAAGCAGAAAGGATCTTATTTGGACAGAATTCAAAGCTTGCAGAAATGTAAAGTGTGTAAAACCTATGCTGTTCATTGCATTATTCATTAATATGTATTCTACAGAAAATAAATCTGTCAATTACTGAGCCAGTAACTGTTCACAATGAATTTTACTCTCATAGACTTAACCATCATCATTTCCATGAATTTTGGTAAAGTGTTACTTAACTGTGGTAAAGTTTCTTTAAACATATAATATTTATTATTTTAACCATTCCTAAGTGTACAGTTTAGAGGCATTAAATATGTTCACAGTGTTATGGTAACCATAATTGCTATATCTAAAGCTTTTCATCATTCCCAACAAAAATTCTGTACTCATTAAGCAATAACTCCTTATTCCCCCATATCATATTTTATTTATCCATTCATTTTATGGTGGGCATTTTGGTTGCTTCTGCTTTTTGGTTCTTGTGAATAATGCCGCTATGAACACAGGTGTACAAATGGCAGTTCAAACCCCTGCTTTCAGTTGTTTTGAGTGTATACCAAAAAGTCGAGTTGCTAGATCATATGGTAAATCTATGATTAATTTTTTTGAGGAGATGTTGTACTATTTTCCACAGCAGCTGCACTGGTTTACAGCCCTACCAGCCGTGCACAAGATTTCTAATTTCACCACATCCTTGCCAAAGCTTCTTACTTTGTGAGTTTATTTATTTATTTTTTTAAAGTATTTATTTTTGGGTGTACTGGCTCTTTGTTGTGGTGTGTAGCCTTCTCATTGTTTTGGCTTCTGTTGTCGTGGAACATGTGGCTCTAGGTGTGCGGGCTTTAGCAGTGGTGGCGCCTGGGCTCAGGAGTGGCAGCGCCCCAGCTGCAGAGCACAGGCTCAGTAGCTGTGGCACATGGGCTTAGTCACTCTGTGGGATGTAGGATCTTCCCAGATCGGGGATGGAACCTGTGTCTTCTGCATTGTCAGGGAGATTCTTTACCATTGGGCCACCAAGGATGCCCCTGTTAGGGGTGTGTATATATATATACACAAATATATATATATACACACACAAATATATGTATGTATACACACATAATAGCCATACTCATGAGTATGGAACCTGTGCCTTCTGCATTATCAGGGAGATTCTTTACCACTGGGCCACCGAGGATGCCCCTGTTAGG